>NC_052163.1:67650253-67917380 GCF_902713615.1 Scyliorhinus canicula | reverse complement strand
GAGAGAGAGAGAGTGTGTGAGACAGAGGGAGTGTGTAAGACAGAGAGAGTGTGTGAGAGAGTGTGAGAGAGAGTGTGTGGGAGAGTGAGAGTGTGTGAGAGTGTGAGAGAGTGTAAGAGAGAGTGTGAGAGAGTGTGTGAGAGAGAGAGAGAGTGTGAGAGAGTGTGTGAGAGAGAGAGTGTGAGAAAGAGTGAGAGAGACCGTGTGAGAGAGAGTGTGTGAGTGAGAGAGAGTGTGTGAGACAGAGAGAGTGTGTGTCAGAGAGAGTGTGTGAGAGAGAGTGAGAGAGAGAGTGAGAGAGGGTGAGAGAGAGTGTGTGAGAGAGAGTGTGTGAGAGTGTGTGAGAGAGAGTGTGTGAGAGAGAGAGTGTATGAGAGAGTGTGTGAGTGAGAGTGTGTGAGACAGAGAGAGTGAGAGAGAGAGAGTGTGTGAGGGAGTGTGGTGAATGTGATTCACACCGGATTGTAATCTGTATATACATGTGTCTGTACTGTAAGTGCAGTTGCACTACCTGTCCTCCAGGGGGATTAGCTCTGGGAATGCTCGAGTTGTATGGGGGCTTCTCCCTTGGCTCTGCCCAGGACTCCTCCCCCGGAAGCTCCTGCATAAAAGCTCAGTGCCACATGGTCAGCCGGCCAGTTCACCGAAAGTTCAATGGCTAACCGGCTGGCTCCGTTGTGAGTATATTAAACCGCTATTCTAATCCTACAAGCACGTGTCCGTAGAATTGTTGGTTCCAACAGAGAGAGAGAGTGTGTGAGAGAGTGTGTGAGAGAGTGTGTGAGAGAGTGTGTGAGAGAGTGTGTGAGGACAGAGAGAGTGTGTGAGACAGAGAGAGAGAGTGTGACAGAGAGAGTGTGTGACAGAGAGAGAATGTGTGACAGAGAGCGAGTGTGTGACAGAGAGAGTGAGACAGAGAGAGAGTGTGTGAGAGAGAGAGTGTGTGAGAGAGAGAGTGTGTGAGAGAGAGAGTGTGTGAGAGAGAGTGTGAGAGAGAGAGTGTGTGAGACGGAGAGAGAGAGTGTGAGAGAGAGAGAATGTGAGAGAGAGAGTGTGAGAGAGAGAGAGGTGTGTGAGAGAGAGTGTGAGAGTGTGAGAGAGAGAGAGTGTGAGAGAGAGAGAGTGTGAGAGAGAGAGAGTGTGAGAGAGAGAGAGTGTGAGAGAGAGAATGTTGAACTGCCTTTCTCGGCAAGTGTTGTGGCCCCTGCATTCTTTGTTTAAAAATAAAATGGAAGAATATGCAAGACATGTATACAGGTATACTGCAATTGCCTCTCCAGTACCTCGATGTATATACACTTACCCAGTTTTTACCACCCCACACCTTGTTTTTTTTTACTTTTTAGTTACATAATTTTGATAATTATATAGCGCTGTTGTTTTTATCTTATTTGTATTATCTTCCCTTTTTTTTCTCTTCTTTGTGTACACCTGTAAAACTATGTTCGAAAAATCCAATAAAAAACATTTATTAAAAAAAAGGTAGCAGGGATAATCCAGGAAACTGTAGGCTGTTGAGCCTCACGTTGGTAGTGGATAAATTATTGGAGAGAATTCTCACGGACACGATTTATACCCATTTAGAAACAAATTGACTCATTAGCGATAGAGAACATGGTTTTGTGAAGGGGAGGTAATGCCTCACTAACTTGATCGCGTTTGTTGAGAAGGTGACAAAGATGATTGATGAGGGGAGGGCGGTGGATGTTGTTTACATGGACTTCAGTAAAGCCTTTGTCAAGCTGCCTCATGACAGACTGGTACAAAAGGTGAAGTCACATGGGATCAGAGGTGGGGTGGTAAGATGGAAACTGGACATGGTTACGGAAGGCAAAGGGTAGCAGTAGAAGGATGTTTTTCTGAATGGAAGGTTGTGACTAGTGGTGTTCCATAGGGATCTGTGCTGGGGCCTCTGTTGTTTGTAGTGTACATAAACGATTTGAAGGAACATGTAACAGGTCTGATTAGTAAGTTTGCAGATAACACCAAGATTGGTGGAGTGGTAGATACTGTTGAGGATTGTCAGAGGATACAGCAGGACATAGACAGGTTGGAGACTTGGGCACAGGAATGGCAAATGGAGTTTAATCCAGACAAATGTGAGGTAATGCATTTTGGTAGGTCGAACAGAGAGGGGAAATATACCGTAAATGGCAAAACTCTTTGGAATATAGAAAGTCAGAGAGATTTGGGCGTACAGGTCCACAGATCTTTGAAAGTGGCAACACAAGTTTGATAAGGTTCCCCACGGTAGGCTATTGCAGAAAATACGGAAGTATGGGATCGAAGGTGATTTAGCGGTTTGGATCAGTAATTGGCTAGCTGAAAGAAGACAGAGGGTGGTGGTTGATGGCAAATGTTCATCCTGGAGTTCAGTTACTAGTGGTGTACCGCAAGGATCTGTTTTGGGGCCACTGCTGTTTGTCATTTTTATAAATGACCTGGAAGAGGGTGTAGAAGGATGGGTTAGTAAATTTGAAGATGACACGAAGGTCGGTGGAGTTGAGGATAGTGCTGAAGGATGTTATAGGATACAGAGGGACATAGATAAGCTGCAGAGCTGGGCTGAGAGTTGGCAGATGGAGTTTAATGCGGAAAAGTGTGAGGTGATTCATTTTGGAAGGAGTAACAGGAATGCAGAGTACTGGGCTAATGGCAAGATTCTTGGTAGTGTAGATGAACAGAGAGATCTCGGCATCCAGGTACATAAATCCCTGAATGTTAATGCCACCCAGGTTAATAAGGCTGTTAAGAAGGCATATGGTGTGCTAGCCTTTATCAGTATGGGGATTGAGTTTCGGAGCCACAAGGTCATGCTGCAGCTGTACAAAACTCTGGTGCGGCCGCTCCTGGAGTACTGCGTGCAGTTCTGGTCACCACATTATAGGAAGGATGTGGAAGCTTTGGAAAGGATTCAGAGGAGATTTACTAGGATGTTGCCTGGTATGGAGGGAAGGTCTTACGAGGAAAGGCTCAGGGACTTGAGGTTGTTTTCGTTAGAGAGGAGAAGGCTGAGAGGTGACTTAATAGAGACATATAAGATAGTCAGAGGGTTAGATAGGGTGGACAGTGAGAGTCTTTTTCCTCGGATGGTGATGACCAACACGAGGGGACATAGCTTTAAATTGAGGGGTGGTAGATATAGGACAGATGTCAGAGGCAGTTTCTTTACTCAGAGAGTAGTAGGGGCGTGGAACGCCCTGCCTGCAACAGTAGTAGACTCGCCAAATTTAAGGGCATTTAAGTGGTCACTGGATAGACATATGGATGAAAATGGAATAGTGTAGGTCAGATAGGCTTCAGATGGTTTCACAGGTCGGCGCAACATCGAGGGCCGAAGGGCTCGTAATGTGCTGTAATGTTCTATGTTCTATGTTGTAAGTGGACAAAGTAGTCGAGAAAGCATACAGAATGCTTGCCTACATTGGACGGGGCACTGAGTATAAAAACTGGCAAGTCATGCTACAGTTGTATAGAACCTTGGCAAGGCCGGACTTGGAATATCGTGCACAATTCTGGTCGCCACACTACCAGAAGGATGTGGAGGCTTTGGAGAGGCACCCTCCTTCTGCACCAGAGGAGGTTTACCAGGATGTTGCCTGGCCTGGGTGGTGTTAGCTATGTGGAGAGGCTGAATAGACTCAGACTGTTTTCATTAGAACGATTGAGGTTGTGGGGTGACCTGATCGAGGTCTACAAGATTATGAGGGGCATGAATAGAGTGAATGGGTAGGCACTCTTTCCCAGGGTGGAGGGGCCAGTCACCAGGTTGCATGGTTTTAGGTCCATGGGCAAAGTTCAGAAGAGATGTGCATGAAAGATTTTTTCCACAGAGGTTGGTGAGTGCCTGGAACACGCTGCCAGGAGAGGTTGTGGAAGCAGATATATTTTTTTATTTAAATAATTTTTCAACAACAAATTTTCTCCCAACAATAAAGTAAACAAGGTGTAGAAATAAACAAAAAGAGAAATCCCCCCCCCCCCCCAATACAAAGCAATGGATTAATAACTTAATAATATAAAAAAGAAGAAAATAGCAAACACACTGTCGCAAAAACAAACCCCCTTAACGGACCCCTGAACCCACCCCCCTTTACCCCCCCCCCCCCCCCTCCCCCGGGTTGCTGCTGAGATTGACCACCCTCTAACCCTCCGCCAGATGATCGAGAAAGGGCTGCCACCACCTGAAGAACCTTTGTACCGACCCCCTCAGGGCAAACTTAACCTTCTCCAGCCTGATGAACCCGGCCATGTCGTTAATCCAGGCCTCCGGGCTCGGGGGCTTCGCGTCCCTCCACTGTAAGAGAATCCTACGCCGGGCTACTAGAGACGCAAAGGCCAGGGTACCGGCCTCTCTCGCCTCCTGCACTCCCGTCTCTGATGCTACCCCAAAGATCGCAAGCCCCCAGCCTGGCTCCACCCTGGAACCGACCACCTTGGACAAAGTCCCCCACCACCCCCTTCCAAAACCCCTCCAACGGCGGACACGCCCAGAACATGTGGGTGTGGTTCGCCGGGCCTCCCGAACACCTCCCACACCAGTCCTCTCCCCCAAAGAACCGGCTCATCCTGGCCCCAGTCATGTGTGCCCTATGCTGCACTTTCAGCTGAATTAAGCTGAGCCATGCGCAAGAAGAGGACAAGTTCACCCTCCCCAGGGCGTCTGCCCATGTCCCATCGTCGATCTCTTCCCCTAGCTCCTCCTCCTACTTCGCTTTCAGCTCGTCCACCGATGCCTCCTCCTCCTCCTGCATCACCTGATAAATTGCCGAGATCCTACCCTCACCGACCCACGTCCCCGAGAGCACCCTATCCTGCACCCCCCCCTAAGCGGTAGTAGCAGGAACTCCGCCACCTGCCGCTTAACAAACGCCCTAATCTGCATGTACCTGAAAGCATTCCCAGGGGGGAGACCACTTCCCCTCCAACTCCTCTGAAGTCGCAAACTTCCCATCGAGGAAGCCATCTGCCTGATGGCTGCCCTATGCCAACTCAAAAACCCACCATCTAATCTCACTGGTGCAAACCGGTGATTGCCCCGTATCGGGGCCCACACTGAGGCCTTCACTTTCCCCCTTATGCTGCCTCCACTGCCCCCAAATTTTGAGGGAAGCCACCACTACTGGACTCGTAGAGTACCTTGCCGGGGGAAGTGGGAGCGGGGCCGTCACCAATGCCTCCAAACTCGTGCCCACACAGGACGCCACCTCCAACCTCTTCCATGCGGCACCCTCCCCCTCCATTACCCACCTACGAATCATTGCCACGTTAGCAGCCCAGTAATACCTACACAAGCTGGGCAACGCCAAGCCACCTACCTCCCTTCCTCGCTCCAGGAATACCCTCCTCACTCTCGGGGTCTTCCGCGCCCACACGAACCCCAGAATGCTCTTATTAATCCTCCTATAGAAAGCCTTCGGAATCAATATGGGGAGGCACTGGAAAAGAAACAAAAACCTCGGGAGCACCGTCATCTTAACTGACTGGACCCTACCCGCCAAAGAGAGTGGCAGCGCGTCCCACCTCCTGAACTCCTCCTTCATCTGTTCCACCAGCCTCGAAAGGTTTAGCCTATGCAGGGCCCCCCAGCTCCTAGCTATCTGGTCCCCAAGATATCTAAAGCTCCTCTCCGCCCTTTTCAACGGGAGTTCTCCTATCTCCCTCTCCTGGTCCCCCAGGTGCAGCACAAACAGCTCACTCTTCCCCACGTTGAGTTTATAGCCCGAAAAATCCCCAAACTCCCTAAGTATCCTCAACATCTTTGGCATCCCCCCCGCCGGATCCACGATGTACAACAGTAAATCATCTGCGTACAGCGACAACCGGTGCTCCTCCCCCCCCCCCCCCCCCCCCCCCCCACAATCCCCCTCCTGTTCTTCGAATCCCTCAGCGTCATGGCCAAGGGCTCAATCGCTAACGCGAAGAGCAGGGGAGACAAGGGGCACCCCTGCCTCGTCCCCGGGAAAGCCGAAAGTCCTCCGACCTCCTCCCATTTGTCACCACACTCGCTACCGGGGAGCTATACAGCAACCTCACCCAGCTAATGAATCCCTCACCAAACCCAGACCTCCTCACTCAATGGAAGGTATTACCTTTTTGTCTATTCCTTTTAATACTTCTGAGACAGCAGGATGGTACATTTTTCAAAACATCGCCCATTCTTCCCAAGCTCATGAGGGAGTCGACACATCTAGGGGAACCAGATCCTGGATCTTCCTGAGGGGTCAGTTGTGGAGCTCTTTTCAGGGTGGTACCAGCCCAATTAAGACAGGGACCAGAATCCTGCCCCCCCCCCAATACAGTATGTTTGACAAGTCATCACCCTAAGGGACTGAAAATGGGATATAGTAATTGTTCCCACTATTTTAATGTAAGTGGGGCTTAAAAATGTATTCCAATGTTAATAGAGGCCACTCTTGGTTCTTCCCTACTGACAGGCCTGTACAGTTCTACCGTCGGTGAGAATTTCTCAGACCGCTGGTACCCCGATGTTGCTCACTTTACCTCATATAGTGGTACAAAATAATGTTTGTGACCATTAGAGCCTATCCTTGGCTTCCACGTTTTTGGTCAGGATCATGTTATCTGGGTATGTGACACCCGCAATTCGTCATTTCCCTTCTCTTATAGAAGTAACAGGTGTAAGAAGTAAATGTGCCATTACTGCAATTGTTTGCTCATTTTGTTCTGTTTTATTGGCATGCCAAGATAGCCAGAGAGTTTAATCAGATGGCAGTCATCATGGAAAAGGTAGCTAATGATATCTTTGCAGTCATGTTCAAGGTTTCCGCTGAAATGCTAGCTATCCGTACCATGGCCTTGCGAATTGGATGGGACAAGTGCCCCGATTGGGTCAGAATGTTGTACTTACATTCCAGATAACTCCAAAGAAATCACTGATTTGGCAAAAAACATCCAGAAGGAGGTTGAAAAACTCAAGCAACCCGAGTCCAAAACCCTTTGGGGTTGGGCTACTGGGTGGCTAGGGTCCTTGGGGGCTTCGGTGGTGCAAGGTTTGGTTGTGTTCTTTGTAGTTATTTTTGTTATGTTTGTTATGTTCCTGTCAACTAATGTATCTGCAAGAGAATGCCAAGAAGCTCTAAAATGGTGCCTATGTATTCACTTAGACAAATACTTCTACAGGGTATGAATGGTTCTTACTATTAGCTTAAAATGCTTGTAACTCTTTCAAAGATTGCCCATTCCAATGTTGAAGATTGTTCCTAAACAAGGGACTATCAAAGACAACAGTGAATGTGTTCTTTTAGCTTTTATTTATTTTATTTTATTTATCTTTTGGCTTTACTTTAATTGTGATTAACTCTGTTAGGTTTAGAAGAATCAAAAGGGGGGACGATAGGTTATTGATTTATTCATGATTTTAGGTGCTGATTGAAGGCATAGGGCGGCACGGTAGCTTAGTGGTTAGCACAGTTGCATCACAGTTCCAGGGTCCCAGGTTGGGTCATTGTCTGTGTGGAGTCTGCACGTTCTCCCTGTGTCTGCGTGGGTTTATTCCGGGTGCTTCAGTTTCTTCCCACAGTCCAAAGATGTGCAGGTTAGTTGGATTGGCCATGCTAAATTGCCCTTAAGTGTCCAAAACGGTTAGGTTGGGTTATGAGGATAAAGGGGATAGGGTGGAGGAGTGGGGCTTGGGTGGGGTGCTCTTTCCAAGGGCTGGTGCAGACTCAATGGGCTGAGTGGCCTCCTTCTGCACTATAAATTCTATGATTCTATAGCTAAAGAGTGAAATTCTTAAAAGTGTCTTGATTGTGAGAATACACTTATTGTTATAGATAATGAATAAGCTTATTGTTTTAGATAATGAACTCTGGTGTCTTGACTGGAAATTTAGACATTGTTTCAGTGAATGTTTCACATAATGAATTGACCATTGTACTTCAGTAAGAAGTCTTAAAACACCAGGTTAAAGTCCAACAGTCCTGTTGGACTTTAACCTGGTGGTGTAAGACTTCTTACTGTGCTTACCCCAGTCCAACGCCGGCATCTCCACATCACTGTACTTCAGTGCTGAGAATTAGAACCGAATGAGTGTAAATGAGGGAATAGACCATAGCGAAGGATTCCCTTAAAAGTAAGAACGTATGGTCAAGGTCCCGTTCCTGAATTTCTGCATTCCTGAATTCATAGAACATAGAACATTACAGCACAGAACAGGCCCTTCGGCCCTCGATGTTGTGCCCAGCATTGTCCGAAACCAAGATCAAGCTATCCCACGCCCTGTCATTGTGGTGTGCTCCATGTGCCTAGCCAATAACCGCTTGAAAGTTCCTAAAGGGTCCGACTCCACTATCACAGCAGGCAGTCCATTCCACACCCTAACCACTCTGAGTAAAGAACCTACCTCGGACATCCCTCCTATATCTCCCACCCCAAATCTTACAGTTATGCCCACTTGTAACAGCTACAGCCACCTGAGGAAATAGTCTCTGAACGTCCACTTTATCTATCCCCTTCATCATCTTATAAACCTCTATTAAGTTCCCTCTCATCCTCCTCCGCTCCAAAGAGAAAAGCCCTAGCTCCCTCAGCCTTTCCTCATAAGACCTATCCTGCAAACCAGGCAGCATCCTGGTAAATCACCTTTGCACCCTTTCCAATGCTTCCACATCCTTCCTATAATGAGGTGACCAGAACTGCACTCCAAATGTGGTCTCACCAGGGTCATGTACAGTTGCAGCATAACCCCACGGCTCTTAAACTCAAGCCCCCGTTAATAAACGCTAACACACTATAAGCCTGCTTCACGGCTCTATCCACTGGAATGGCAACCTTCAGAGATCTCTGGACATGAACCCCAAGATGTCTCTGTTCCTCCACATTCCACAGAGCCCTGCCGTTGACCCTGTAATCCGCATTCAAATTTTTTCTGCCAAAATGAATCACCGCGCACTTATAAACCCCATCTGCCATTTTTCGGCGCAGTTCTGCATCCTATCAATGTCTCTTTGCAGCCTACAACAGCCCTCCACCTAATCCACTACTCCACCAATCTTGGTGTCATCAGCAAATTTACTGACCCACCCTTCAGCCCCCTCCTCCAAGTCATTGATAAAAATCACAAATAGCCGAAGACCCCGTACTGATCCCTGTGGTACACTGCTGGTAACTGGTCTCCAGTCTGACAATTTTCCATTCACTACCACCCTCTGTCCTCTATGTGACAGCCAGTTATTTATCCAATTGGCCAAATTTCCCTCTCTCCCACACCTCCTTCATGAGCCGACCATGGGGAACCTTATCAAACGCCTTACTAAAATCCATGTATACAACATCAACTGCTCTACCTTCATCTACACGCTTAGTTACCTCCTCAAAGAATTCAATCAAATTTGTGAGGCAAGACTTACCCTTCACGAATCCATGTTGACTATCTCGGATTAAGCTGCATCTTTCCAAATGGTCATAAATCCTATCCTTCAAGACCTTTTCCATTAACTTACTGACCACCGAAGTAAGACTAACTGGCCTATAATTACCAGGGTCATTCCTATTCCTTTTCTTGAACAAAGGAACAACATTCGTCACTCTCCAGTCCTCTGGCACTATCCCCGTGGACAGTGATGACCCAAAGATCAAAGCCAAAGGCTCTGCAATCTCATCCCTTGCCTCCCAAAGAATCCTTGGATATATCCCATCTGGCCCAGGGGACTTGTTGACCCTCAGGTTTTTCAAAATTGCTAAACATCCTTCCTCAGAACTTCTACCTCCACCAGCCTACCCGCCTGTATCACACTTTCATCCTCAAAAACATGGCCCCTCTCCTTGGTGAACACTGAAGAAAAGTATTCATTCAACGCCTCTCCTATTTCTTCTGACTCCATGCACATGTTCCCACTACTGTCCTTGACCAGCCCTACCCTAACCTTGGTCTTTCTTTTCACCCTGGTCATGAATCATCTATCAGTTTGTTTTAAAGTGATTTTTATATTTATAATCTTTATTGTCACAAGTTGGCTTACATTAACACTGCAATGAAGTTAATGTGAAAAGCCCCTAGTCACCACATTCCAGCGCCTGTTCAGGTACACAGAGGGAGAATTCAGAATGTCCAAATTACCTAACAGCATGTCTTTCGGGAGCTGTGGGAGGAAACCGGAGCACCCGGAGGAAACCCACGCAGACACGGGGAGAACTTGCAGGCTCCACACAGCCAGTGACCCAAGCTGAGAATCGAATCTGGGACTCTGAAGCTGTGAAGCAACAGTGCCTGCTGCTGTGCTACCGTACTGCCCGATTACTTTATGCTTTTATGTTCAATGCTTTTTTGCCATGTATTTGATCCGTTTATGTATTGTTTGATAATTTGTTTCTAAGTTTTCATTGAGTTCTTATGTAAGTGTATTAAAGCAAATAATCAGCAATAAAATTGTATTTCCGAAACCTCCAATCAACCGGACAATCATCTATTATTAGAAGAAGGTAAAACAAGAGTCCCAACACTTACTTATCTCAATATCTATTATTATTTTTGATAGAATTTACAGTGCAGAAGGAGGCTATTCGGCCCATCGAGTCTGCACCGTCTCTTGGAAAGAACACCCTTCCCAACCACACACCTCCACCCTATCCCCATAACCCAGTAACCTCGTCCAATACTGAGGGCAATTTTGGACACTAAGGGCAATTTATCATGGCCAATCCACCTAACCTGCGCATCTTTGGACTGTGGGAGGAAACCGGAGCACCTGGAAAAACGCACGCACACACGGGGGAACGTGCAAACTCCGCACAGACAGTGACCCAAGCCGGGATTCGAACCTGGGACCCTGGAGCTGTGAAACAATTGTGCTAATCACTATGCTACCGTGCTGCCCAGCTGTTTTCTCAATAGCTGTTTTATAATCCCAATACCTGGTTTATAATCTCTATTTCAGGTTAATAATCCCAATATCTGATGTATAATCCCAGTACCTGGTTTCTGATCCCAATATCTGGTTTATAATTCCAATGCCAGGTTAATACTCTGATTTAATTACCTGCAAATGCTCAAATTTAAAGTATCGTCTTGCCTCTTTGGCTTTGTCTATATATATGTTTCTGGAACATACCTCTTCATTCACCTGAGGAAGGAGCAGTGCTCCGAAAGCTAGTGATTTGAAACAAACCTGTTGGACTTTAACCGGGTGTTGGAAGACTTCTTACTTTGATAACAGTTAGTGGGAAATCGAGAAGCAAATATGTAAGGAGATTACAGCTGACCTCCGTAAAAATAGTGTGGTAATAGTAGGGGACTTTAGCTTTCCCAACATTCACTTGGACAGCCATAGCACTAGGGGTTTGGATGGAGAGAAATTTGTCGAGTGTATTCAGGCAGAATTCCTCATTCAATATGTGGATGGCCCGACGAGAGAGGGGGTAAAACTTGACCTCCTCTTGGGGAATAAGGAAGGGTGGGTGACGGAAGTGTTAGTGAGGGATCACTTTGGGGCCAGTGACCATAATTCCATTAGTTTTTAAGATAGCTATGGAGAATGATAGTTCTGGTCCAGAAGTTAAAATTCTAAATTGGGGCAAGGCCAATTTCGATGGTATTAGGCGGGAACTTTCAAAAGTTGACTGGGAGAGCCTGTTTACAGGGAAGGGGACTCCTGGGGCTGGGATCAAGTGAATCCCTTGAAGAGTATAGGGCTTGTCGGAATAGAGTTAAGAGAGAAATCAGGAGGGCAAAAAGGGGACATGAGATTGTTTTTGCAAATAAGGCAAAGGAAAATCCAAAGAGCTTTTACAGATACGTAAAGGGCAAAAGAGTGACCAGGGAGAGGGTAGGGCCTCATACAAGGTCATCTATGTGCGGATCCACAAGGGATGGGAGAAGTCCTAAATGAATATTTCTCGTCAGTATTTACTGTTGAGAAAGGCACGAATGTTAGGGAAATTGGGGAAATAAAAAGTGATGTCTTGAGGAGTGCACATATTACAGAGAAGAAGGAGGTGCTGGAGGTATTAAAGCGGATCAAGATAGATTAATTCCCGGGCCCTGATGAAATGTATCCCAGGACACTGTGGGAGGCTAGAGAGGAAATTTCCGGCCCCCTAGCGGAGATATTTGAATCATCGATAGCCACAGGAGAGTTGCCTGAAGATTGGAGGGTAGCAAATGTTGTTCCCTTGTTTCAGAAGGGCTGTCGGGATAAGCCTGGCACTACAGACTGGCTAGCCTTACTTCTGTAGTGGGTAAGTTGTTAGAAGATATTCTGAGGGACAGGATCTACCGGCATTTAAACATGCAAGGGCTAATTCGGGAAAGTCAGCTTGGCTTTGTAAGGGGAAAGTCATGTCTCTCGAATTTGATTGAGCTTTTTGAAGGGGTAACCATGAAGGTAGATGAGGGCAGTGCCATGGATGTTGTCTCCATGGACTTTAGCAAGGCATTGGACAAGGTACCGCAAGGTAGGTTGTTGCAAAAGGTTAAATCTCATGGAATCCAGGGTGAGGCACAAAAGGTGAAATCACACAGGATCAGAGGTGAGGTGGTAAGATGGATACAGAACTGGCTCGGTCACAGAAGGCAAAGGGTAGCAGTAGAAGGGTATTTTTCTGAATGGAAGGTTGTGACTAGTGGTGTTCCATCGGGATCGGTGCTTGGGCCTCTGTTGTTTGTAGTGTAATCGATTTGGAGGAAAATGTAGCCGGTCTGATTAGTATGTTTGTGGATGGCACCAAGGTTGGTGGAGTGGTAGACAGTGTTCAGGATTGTCAGAAGATACAGGACATAGATAGGTTGGAGACTTGGGCAGAGAAATGGCAAATGGAGATTAATCCGGACGAATGTGGGGTAATGCATTTTGGTAGGTCTAACATAGAGGTCTTGTAGCCACCTGGGTTGACCACTTCCCGACTTAAAATGGAGATTCGTAAAGAGCGCAGGGAAAAATGGACAGGCTCAGAGAAGCAAGCAGTTTGCAAAGTTTTCCTGTATATTCGACTCGCGGAAAGCAGACAGCATTGAAACCAGCAATCTGAATATTAATGAGCGATTCCAGGGCACAATTGAGATACTCAATAACAAGTCAGACACCTCGGTGCCAGCAGGAGTCTAAGACAAAAGAACAAAGAAAATTACAGCAGAGGAACAGGCCCTTCGGCCCACCAAGCCTGCACCGACTATGCTGCCCATCTGAACCAAAAACCCCTAGCCTTCCGGGGACCATATCCCTCTATTCCCATCATAATCATGTATTTGGCAAGATGCCCCTTAATAGTAACTATCGTGTCTGTTTCCACCACCTCCCCCGGCAGCGGGTTCCAGGCTCCCACCACCCTCTGTGTAATATCCTTTAAACCTTGCCTCTCGCACATTAAACCTATGCCCCCGGGTAATTGACTCTTCCACCCTGGGGAAAAAGCTTCTGACGACCCACTCTGTCCATGCCCCTCAATCTTATAATCTTCTATCAGGTCGCCCCTCGACCCCCATCGTTGAAGTGAGAACAAACCAAGTTTATTCAACCTCTCCTCATACTTAATGCCCTCCATACCAGGCAACATCCTGGTAAATCTTTTCTGCACCCTCTCCAAAGCCTCCACATTAACTGGTAGTTTGGCGACCAGAATTGAACATACTCCCAGTGCGGCCTAACTAAGGTTCTCTAAAGCTGCAACATGATTTGCCAATTTTTAAACTCAGTGCCCCGGCCGATGAAGGCAAGCATGCCGTATGCCTTCTTGACTACCTTCTCCCCCTGCGTTGCCACTTTCAGTGACTTGTGTATCTGTACACCGAGATCGCCTGTACGCCTGACATTAGCTTGACATGCACGAGTCTCAGAAATGTTAGGGGCACAATAACTTTCTGCATCATGGGTGCATCTCAGGATCTTATTGCTGTCAGGCCTTTACACTTAAGACTCGGCAGCCACTCCATTATTTTTTAATGATTGCTGCCCCCCACTCCTCCAACCCCAGGATGTTGCCCCCCACTCCTCCAACCCCAGGATGTTGCCCCCCACTCCTCCAACCCCAGGATGTTGCCCCCCACTCCTCCAACCCCAGGATGTTGCCCCCCACTCCTCCAACCCCAGGATGTTGCCCCCCACTCCTCCAACCCCAGGATGTTGCCCCCCACTCCTCCAACCCCAGGATGTTGCCCCCCACTCCTCCAACCCCAGGATGTTGCCCCCCACTCCTCCAACCCCAGGATAGGCACTGTGTTGCATTTGCCACCCCTTAGGCCTGTTTCTTTCAGTCTCATCACACCCCACATCCTACCTCATGAGCCCTGTACCCATATGCCACTAACACCTAACTATTCAATGTTCATTAAACTTTACGAACAACGCAGGCAGCAGACTGACACAGTGCTTCTAAAATATATTTAAAATGGCACAGGCAGCAGACACCAGCTGGCACCCCCATCCCAAAGCAAACCCCCTCCCTGCCGCTGGGAGCTGGGCAGTGGGCTCTGTCCCCTTGGACTCCCTGGTACTCGGTGGAGAAGGCTGCTCACCTCCTTCCTCCCTTTGAGGTTGTGGAACCTGGATTCTGTTTTTAAAAGCAGTACTAATTCACACCTGTATGACATCATGCCTGTTGGGTGGAAAGATTAAACGAGGTCTGGAGATTTGACTTTAACCTCACTATGAACATTATGCTGTAGTAGTTCAGCGGATGTGAACTCCATCAGCTTCTCTGTCGACAATTGAGTCGGAGGTGACGATCCTGTTGGTTCCATCATGCTCCGTTCTGGGTTGCCATGCGGGTCCTCCTCTTCTGGGGTTGGGGTTTTCCTTTCTTTACTTTTGGTGGCCTTGTGGCTTGGCTGTTGGCACACCAGCATCTCAGTTGCTTGGGTGATAGTTGGGTGGAACTTTTTGGTACCTTTGATGCCTGTTTGATACATAGATACATACATAGAACAGTACAGCACAGAACAGGTTAGTAAAGTTGAATAGGAAGTTTCTAGGAGAGGGCCATTTTACGTGTGACCATTCAGCTCATGGCCGCCACCCAAAATGTGGTGCTAAGTACATTATAATGCATTCAAATTGATGCAAATCAGGTTCACGCCCAGGATCACGTCATTGTTCAGGGCCCAGGAACACCGTGATCGGAAAACTTGCCAGCGCATATCCAGTTTTTGCCCTCGAGTGATATTTTGCAACCATGATGAGATTTATGCTACAATTAACAGACCTGCTAAATCCCGACCACTTGGGGTATATTTCTTTACCTATAGGTGGAATGCTGACTGTATTCCACCTGTACATCTGCTGGTTATAATGATGGAATGTAAGATGCCCTGAGAAAATTCAACCCCTTTCAGGCAGTGGCAGCCAGACTCAACACAGCCTTCATTCTAGATAACAGGCATTTCAGTCAACCCAACCACATTCCACTCGCATTTTATTGCAACCTAGAATATTACATTCTCATAAATACTGTACAATTCACATAAATATACTGTGCCATCACCTGCTAAAGCAGCCAGAGACAATCCTCTGAGGCAGACATTCACTGCATGGAGCATGAAGATAATTGCTAAATCAGCCTACAGCTGCCTCATTTTGTCTGTCACTATGCTTTGGTGAACATGTCACTCTCAATAGAACATAGAACATAGAACAGTACAGCACAGAACAGGCCCTTCGGCCCTCGATGTTGTGCCGAACAATGATCACCCCACTTAAACCCACGTAACCCGTATACCCGTAACCCAACAATCCCCCCATTAACCTTACACTACGGGCAATTTAGCATGGCCAATCCACCTAACCCGCACATCTTTGGACTGTGGGAGGAAACCGGAGCACCCGGAGGAAACCACGCGCACACGGGGAGGACGTGCAGACTCCACACAGACAGTGACCCAGCCGGGAATCGAACCTGGGACCCTGGAGCTGTGAAGCATTGATGCTAACCACCATGCTACCGTGAGGCCCCAATGTACTAGTTAAATCAGCTCTTCATTTCCTGGGATTTAAGTCATTAATAGTATTTGTGGATTTGAAAGGGTTCTGAGGGGCTGTGAATATAGTAGTGAACGTCTCTCAAATTTGGGGTACATTGGGATTTAATTCATCTCAGCTTATTCATGGAATCAGGCTCAGTGCTGTGCCTGAAACAGAGACCCGATAATGGGCCTAGGACCTGACCAAAACATAACGTGCAAACTGCCAGTGCCTTTAGTCTTTATGAGCAGCTTGCATAGTTGAGTGCCTGTCTGTTTGTCTTCTAGCAGTAAAACAAAGCTATATCATATGAGCTGGGCTCAATGGTAATGATTGTGGTGCGAGGGGTTCCTTTTCATTTTGCTGAATAATCAACTACTCCGCTCATTGTTGTCTGACATCGGTTGTGGCACCCGGAAGAGGCATTTGGTCCCTTAAGTATGTAAGCATCACCGGTTTTAGGCAGTCACTCGGGATAGCTGCAAAGTGGTCCAACTCAATTTCGGGTCAAAGGTTTTTCAGGTTTTCTTGCGCACTGAACATTGGACTCCAAAATTGGGTCTTATTGTGCTCGCATTTCAATTTTAAAATTGGCGCAAGGAGATCCATTTTCTGCTCTGGTGGTATGAATGTGAGCACTGCCATTGGTACAGAGCATGGGTTTCCCATTGGCTCTGGCTGGTCATGTGCCTCTCGTCCGATTGGCTGGGACTAGTCATGTGACTGCTCGCCAATTGGTCGAGAGGCAAGTAGACTCCACCTCCGAGGCGGGGTATAAGTACCCAGAGTTCCCGGTGGTCGGCCTTACTCTGTAGTCGACCACCGGGCTAACAACTAGCTGATTAAAGCCACAGTTTGGATCCTAATCGTGTCTTGAGTCCAATTGATGGTACATCAATTTAATCAGCTAGAATTTTGGAATGGAGCTACGCATCAAGCCTGACTGCCTCCGCACCAGCCCGCATGCTTCAAATGTGTCTGCAATCTTTAAACACTGGCAGGCGTGTTTTAATAATTACCTGACGACTGCAGCCGGCAAGCCCACCAAGGAGCAGAAACTCCACATCCTCCACTCATGCGTGGGCACAGCGATATACTCAATCATTGAGGGCGAAAGCGATTATGATGCGGCCATGGAGATTCTCAAAGGACACTTTCACTGGCTGGTCAACGAAGTATACGCACGGCATCTCCTGACGACTAGACAACAGTTCCCTGGTGAGTCACTCGACGAGTTTTACTAGGCCCTCGCAGCTCTAGGGAGAACGTGCGCGTGTCTCCAGGTTTCGGCGACTGAGCACATGGAACTTTTAATCAGAGACGCTTACATTGCTGGAATGCAGTCCCCTTCTATCCGCCACTTATTGCTGGAGAAGAACACCCTCAGCCTAGCTGAGGCATGGACTCTTGCAAACCTCCCTGGAGGTTGCTGACTTGAATGCCCGCGCTTACGCCCCCGGCCACGCAGCAACCCCCTGCCGCCATCTTGGGACCCCGACTCCACATGCGGGTCCTGGGCGCCGCCATCTTGGGCCAACACGGAAGGCCCGGCAAGCGATTACTCTGCCACTGAGGATGATCTGGAACTCTCACCACGACTTGCTTCCATCAAACTCCACCAGTCGCCAAGACTACGACAACGGTCCAGCTCAACGGACACAAAACGAGATGCCTGCTGGACTCCGGGAGCACGGAAAGTTTCGTCCAGCCCGACACGGTAAGACGCTGCGCCCTCCACATCCATCCAGTTAAGCATAAGATTGAATTGGCCTCGGGTTCGCACTCCGTCCAAATCACCGGGTGCTGCATAGCGGACCTCACGGTCCAGGGGAGGGTCTTCAAAAACTTCAAACTCCTCATCCTCCCCCGTCTATGCGCTCTGGCACTCTTGGGCCTGGATTTCCAGTGCAACCTGCCGAGCTTGACCTTTCAATTCGGCGGCTCTATTCCCCCTCTTACTGTTTACAGCCCTCGCGTCCCTCAAAGTGGACCCCCCTTCCTTGTTTGCTAATCTCACCCCAGATTGTAAACCTGTCGCCACTCGGAGCAGACAATACAGTGCCCAGGACCGGACCTTCATCGGGTCCGAGGTCCAGAGGCTACTTAAGGAAGGAGTGATCGAGGCCAGCAACAGTCCCCGGCGAGCCCAAGTGCTGGTAGTTCGGACTGGGGAGAAAAACCGGATGGTCATCGACTACAGTCAGACCATCAACAGGTTTACGCAGGTGGACGCGTATCCTCTCCCCCGTATTTCCGACCTGGTTAACAGGATCGCGAAATACAAAGTCTTCTCCACAGTGGACCTTAAGTCCGCCTACCACCAGCTCCCCATCCGCGCGAGTGACTGAAAGTACACCGCGTTTGAGGCAGATGGGCGCCTCTACCACTTCCTCAGGGTTCCATTTGGTGTCACAAATGGAGTCTCGGTCTTCCAACGGGAGATGGACCGAATGGTCGACAAGCACGGTTTACGGGCCACCTTCCCGTATCTAGATAACGTCACCATCTGCGGCCACGACCAGCAAGACCACGACGTCAACCTCCAAAAATTCCTCCGAACCGCAAAACTCCTTAATTTAACTTACAATAAGGATAAGTGCATGTTTAGCACCGACCGTCTAGCCATCCTTGGCTACGTAGTGCGTAACGGAGTGATAGGCCCCGATCCCGAATGCATGCGCCCTCTGATGGAACTCCCCCTCCCCAACTCCCTCAAACGCTGCCTGGGCTTCTTCTCATATTATGCCCAGTGGATCCCCAACTACGCCGACAAAGCCCGCCCCCTCATCCAGTCCACCTCCTTTCCCCTGTTGATGGAGGCCCGCCAGGCCTTTACCCGCATCAAACCGGCTGAGGCCACGATGCATGCTATCGACGAATCCCTCCCATTCCAGGTCGAGAGCGACGCGTCTGACGTAGTTCTGGCGGCCACCCTGAACCAAGCGGGCAGACCCGTGGCCTTCTTTTCACGAACCCTCCACGCTTCCGAAATCCGCTATTCCTCGGTGGAAAAAGAGGCACAGGCCATAGTCGAAGCTGTGCGATATTGGAGGCACTATCTGGCCGGCAGGAGGTTTACCCTCCTCACAGACCAACGGTCAGTAGCTTTCATGTTCGACAATGCACAGAGGGGCAAGATCAAGAACGACATGATCTTGCAGTGGCGGATCGAGTTGTCCACGTACCACTACGATATCTTGTATCGTCCTGGGAAGCTCAACGAGCCTTCCGATGCCCTATCCCGCAGAACCTGCGCCAGCGTGCAGATTGACCGCCTCCGCTCCCTCCACAAGGACCTCTGCCATCCAGGGGTCACCCGTTTTTACCATTTTATTAAGACCCGCAACCTGCCCTACTCCGTTGAGGAAGTCAGGACCGTCACCAGGGACTGCCACGTCTGCGCCGAGTGCAAACCGCACTTCTACCGCCCCGAATGAGCGCATCTGATCAAGGCATCCCGCCCCTTTGAACGTCTCAGTATAGACTTCAAGGGTCCCCTCTCCTCCAACAACCGTAGCACATATTTCTTGAGTGTTATCGACGAATACTCCCGCTTCCCTTTCGCCATTCCCTGTCCCGACATGACCACAATAACCGTCATAAAGGCCCTCCTATCCATCTTCTCCCTGTTCGGTTACCCCGCGTCCTCCTTTATGAGTGACGAACTGCGTCAGTTCCTGCTCAGCAGGGGCATAGCCTCTAGCAGGACGACCAGTTATAACCCCCGGAGTAATAGTCAGGTCGAGCGGGAGAATGGCACCATTTGGAAGACCATCCTGCTGGCCCTACGGTCCAGAGATCTCCCTATTCCCCGTTGGCAAGAAGTCATCCCCAACGCCCTGCATTCAATCCGGTCTGTCCTCTGTACTACCACTAATCAAACACCTCATGAACATCTTCTTGTTTTCACCAGGAAGTCGTCCTCAGAATTCCCTCTCCCGACCTAGCTGGCCACCCCCGGGCCCATCTTGCTCCGGAAGCATGCGCGGGTGCACAGGTCCAACCCGTTGGTTGAGCGAGTCCAGTTACTCCACACCAATCCGCAGTATGCGTACGTGGAGTATCCCGACGGTCGGCAGGATACGGTCTTGCTTCGGGACCTGGCACCCGCCGGCGTGCGGCCTTCTCCCCCTACATCAACACCCCCCACCCCAACCCCAATTCCCCCCAGCACACATGCCCCCTCTCCCCCGATTACAGCATCTCCACCACCGGCCCGGGCTACGGAGACACATCTACGACCGACACACCCAGAGGCAAGGACGACCATTGGTCCGACGTCACCGGCTCCACTGCGACGGTCCACCAGAACATCACGGGCACCCGACAGGCTGATCGTGTCCATCTGATGCGGCCATGGGACATTTTGGACTTTGTTGTTATTCTGTTGCACCTTAAGTAGTATTGTTTTTTTGCCACGAGCCAGTGGGCAGCCCACCTTTCTCGATTTTCGCTGCTCATACCACCAGTCCTTGGACCCCCCTCTCTCTCTTCCACTTACACCCCCCAGCCTTCTTTCTCCACAAGGGGTGAATGTGGTGGTATGAATGTGAGCACTGCCATTGGTGCAGAGCATGGGTTTTCCATTGGCTCTGGCTGGTCATGTGCCTCTCGTCCGATTGGCTGGGACTAGTCATGTGACTGCTCACCAATTGGTCGAGAGGCAAGTAGACCCCGCCTCCGAGGCGGGGTACAAGTACCCAGAGTTCCCGGCGGTCGGCCTTACTCTGTAGTCGACCACCGGGCTAACAACTAGCCGATTAAAGCCACAGTTCGGTTCCTAATCGTGTCTTGAGTCCAATTGATGGTACATCATCTACCCAAAGGTTTCCAGCATTAAATCCTCCAGGATTCCTCTGTGTTCACAAAAAACAATCTGCCCATCTCCATAGTAACAGTAGTGAAAGCCATTTAGGATCACTCGCTGAAAACATTTGTATAATAGCAAAATTCAAAATACATCTCCTGGGTAACTATGGAGCTTTGCAAACCAACATCACAGCAATGGATGTAGCTCAATGAGTCAGGAACTGCTTTACATAATCAGAGGCCCAAATTTGAATCCTTGAGCTAGACTCACGCAGCACAGAATGAGGCCATTTAGCGTATCATACCTGTAAAAGAGCAGTCTAATTAGTCACACTACCCTGTTCTTTCCCCATAGCTCTGCAATGGTTTTCCCCTTCAAGTATTAATCCAGTTTTATTTTGAATGAGTTATTAAATCTGCTTCTGAGGCCATTTCAGGCAAAGTATTACAGAGCATCACAACAACTGTGTAAAAAAATCTCATCTCCCAACTATTTCTTTTTCAGCTTACTTCAAATCTGTATCTCTTGGTTGGTGGCAATTCTATCACTGCATCTGTCAAAACCTTTCATAATTTTGAGCACCTCTATTAAATGGCCCCTGAACTTTCTAAGTTCTAAGGGGAACAACTCAATTTATTTCTTCAGTCTCCAGTTTAGAGGAGATGTGTGAAGTAAGCTTTTTTTTTTACACAGAGGGTAGTGGGTGCCTGGAACTCGATGCCGGAGGAGGTGGAAGCAGGTCTGATAGTGAGGTTTAAGTGCCGTCTTGACAAATACATGAATAGAGTTGGAATAGAGGGATATGGCCCCAGAAGTGTAAAAGGTTTTAGGTTAGACAGGCAGCATGGTTGGCGCAGGCTTGGAGGACCGAAGGGCCTGTTCCTGTGCTATACTTATTTTTGTTCTGTGTCTCTCCCTTTATTGTCTCTAAATTCCTCATCCTTACCATAATTCCAGTAAATCTCCACAACACTCACTCCAGGGCCTTGATACCCCCAAGGAGTATTGGGAGAGTAAATTATCAGGCAAGGAATTATAGCTGTTGAACGGGCCAAAATAATATGCAGCGAGTCTGTAAGGAAGGATAGACAGTTGATAAGGCAAAGTTGCACTCAGTGGAATGGGTTAAAGTGTGTCTGTTTCTATGCAACGAGTGTCAGGAATAAGGGAGATGAACTGAGAGCATGGATCAGCACTTGGAACTACGATGTTGTGGCCATAATGGATACATGGATTTCACAGGGGCAGGAATGGTTGTTAGATGTTCTGGGGTTTAGATGTTTTAAGAAGAATAGGGAGGGAAATAAAAGAGGAGGGGGAGTACAATGTTAATTAGAGAGTGCATCACAGCTCCAGAAAAGGAGTCGAGGAGGGGTTTTTCTACTTAGTCAGTATGGGTGGAAGTCAGAAACAAGAACATAGAACATTAGAACATAGAACATGACAGCGCAGTACGGGCCCTTTGGCCCTCGATGTTGCGCCGACCTGTGAAACCATCTGAAGCCTATCTGACCTACACTATTCCATTTTCATCCATATGTCTATCCAGTGACCACTTAAATGCCCTTAAAATTGGAGAGTCTACTACTGTTGCAGGCAGGGCATTCCATACGCCTACTACTCTCTGAGTAAAGAAACTGCCTCTGACATCTGTCCTATATCTGGATCCAGCAGAGGGCAGCAGAGCGGAGCTACTGATTGCCTGTTCCGGGGAGATTTGCATACGTGCAGTGCGGTCAGCCTAATTTGAAGGTGGTTTGTGAAGGGGCTGTTGTCACGTGACAATTAAACCCGAAACACTTCCTCAGTGTTTCCCTCCCTACCCCCTCCTCTAACCAAATAAAAACAACCGTGGTTGTCGGGAAGGTAAGTTTATCTCTTTAAAAACTTACCTTGAAGGGTGACATCACAGCAAAGCAGTGACCTGATTGCCTGGCAAGGAAAGTGCTCCAATTAGCAGTTGCTGGGAGAAATTTAACTCTTCGTGTGTTGGTGAGTATTGTGATTGGTAAGTAAAATCTTTATTCATTTCACTTAATAATTATTTGATACTATATTTGTAATCAGTTAAGGTAAAGGGTAAAAATGGCAGGAGATCCCAGACCCGTGTTATGCTCCTCGTGCGCAATGTAAGAGTTCAGGGACGCGGCCGATGCCCCTGACTTCTTCATGTGCGGGAAGTGTGTTCAGCTGCAGCTCCTGTTAGACCGCATGACGGCTCTGGAGCTGCGGATGGACTCACTTTGGAGCATCCGCGATGCTGAGGAGGTCGTGGATAGCACGTTCAGTCTACGGTCACACCGCAGATTAGGATTGGTGACGGAAAAAGGGAATGGGTGACCAAAAGGCAGAGAAAGAGCAGGAAGGCAGTGCAGGTGTCCCCTGCGGTCATCTCCCTCCAAAACAGGTATACCATTTTGGATACTGTTGGGGGAGATGACTCACCAGGGGAAGGCAGTAGTAGCCAGGCTCATGGCACCGTGGCTAGCTCTGCTGCACAGAAGGGCTGGAAAAAGACTGGGGCTATAGTCATAGGGGATTCAATTGTAAGGGGAGTAGACAGGCGTTTCTGTGGTCGAAAACGAGACTCCCGAATGGTATGTTGCCTCCCGGGTGCTCGGGTCAGGGATGTCTCCGATCGGCTGCAGGACATACTGAAGGGGGAGGGTGAACAGCCAGATGTCGTGGTGCATATAGGCACCAACGATATAGGTAAAAAAAGGGGTGAGGTCCTACAATCGGAATTTAGGGAGTTAGGAGATAAGTTAAAAAGTAGGACCTCAAAGGTAGTAATCTCAGGATTGCTACCAGTGCCACGGGACAGTCAGAGTTGAAATTCAAGAATAGTCAGAATGAATACCTGGCTTGAGAGATGGTGCAGGAGGGAGGGGTTCAGATTTTTGGCACATTGGAACCGGTTCTGGGGGCGGTGGGACCATTACAAACTGGATGGTCTACACCTGGGCAGGACTGGAACCAATGTCCTAGGGGGTGCTTTTGCTAACACTGTTGGGGAGGTTTTAAACTAATTTGGCAGGGGGATGGAAACCAGATTAGGAAGTTAGAGGTCAGTAAAGAAGCAGCAACTAACGCCAGTAAGGTACGAGACAATAAACTCAATGTGACTAAGGGGAAGAGTAGACAGGGAAGAGATGATGAACGCAAAGGTGGTCTGAGGTGCATTTGTTTTAATGCAAGAAGTGTAGCAGGTAAGGCAGATGAACTATAGGCCCCCCAATAGCAGCAGAGATGTGGAGGAACAGATTGGGAAACAGATTTTGGAAAGGTGCAGAAGTCACAGGGTAGTAGTCATGGGTGACTTCAACTTCCCAAACATTGAGTGGAAACTCTTTAGATCAAATAGTTTGGATGGGGTAGTGTTTGTGCAGTGTGTCCAGGAAGCTTTTCTAACACAGTATGTAAATTGTCCGACCAGAGGGGAGGCCTTATTGGATTTAGTACTTGGTAATGAACCAGGGCAGGTGATAGGTTTGTTAGTGGGGGAGCATTTTGGAGGTAGTGACCACAATTCTGTGACTTTCACTTTAGTTATGGAGAGGGATAGGTGCAACAGGGCAAGGTTTATAATTGGGGGAAGGGTAAATACAATGCTGTCAGACAAGAATTGAAGTGCAGAAGTTGGGAACATAGGCTGTCAGGGAAGGACACAAGTGAAATGTGGAACTTGTTCAAGGAACAGGTACTGCGTGTCTTTGATATGTATGTCCCTGTCAGGCAGGGAAGAGATGGTCGAGTGAGGGAACCATGGTTGACAAGAGAGGTTGAATGTCTTGTTAAGAGGAAGAAGGAGACTTATGTAAGGCTGAAGAAACAAGGTTCAGAGGGATACAAGATAGCCAGGAGGACACTGAAGAAAGGGATTAGGAGAGCTAAGAGAGGGCATGAAAAATCTTTGGCGGGTAGGATCAAGGAAAACCCCAAGGCCTTTTACACATATGTGAGAAATATGAGAATGACTAGAGCGAGGGTAGGTCCGATTAAGGACAGTAGCGGGAGATTGTGTATTGAGTCTGAAGAGATAGGAGAGGTCTTGAAAAAGTATTTTTCTTCAGTATTTACAAACGAGAGGGGCCATATTGTTGGAGAGGACAGCGTGAAGCAGACTGATAAGCTTGAGGAGATACTTGTCAGGAAGGAAGATGTGTTGCGCGTTTTGAAAAACTTGAGGATAGACAAGTCCCCCGGGCCTGACGGGATATATCCAAGGATTCTATGGGAAGCAAGAAATGAAATTGCAGAGCCGTTGGCAATGATCGTTTTGTCCTCGCTGTCAACAGGGGTGGTACCAGAGGATTGGAGAGTGGCGAATGTCGGCCCCTGTCCAAAAAAGGGAATAGGGATAACCCTGGGAATTATAGGCCAGTTAGTCTTACTTCGGTGGTAGGCAAAGTAATGGAAAGGGTACTAAGGGATAGGATTTCTGAGCATCTGGAAAGGCATTGCTTGATTAGGGATAGTCAGCACGGATTTGTGAGGGGTAGATCTTGCCTTACAAGTCTTATTGACTTCTTTGAGGAGGTGACCAAGCATGTGGATGAAGGTAAAGCAGTGGATGTAGTGTACATGGATTTTAGTAAGGCATTTGATAAGGTTCCCCATGGTAGGCTTATGCAGAAAGTAAGGAGGCATGGGATAGTGGGAAATTTGGCCAGTTGGATAACAAACTGGCTAACCGATAGAAGACGGAGAGTGGTGGTGGATGGCAAATATTCAGCCTGGAGCCCAGTTATCAGTGGCGTACCGTAGGGATCAGTTCTGGGTCCTCTGCTGTTTGTGATTTTCATTAACGACTTGGATGAGGGAGTTGAAGGGTGGGTCAGTAAATTTGCAGATGATACGAAGATTGGTGGAGTTATGGATAGTGAGGAGGGCTGTTGTCGGCTTCAAAGAGACATAGATAGAATGCAGAGCTGGGCTGAGAAGTGGCAGATGGAGTTTAACGCTGACAAGTGTGAGGTTGTCTATTTTGGAAGGACAAATATGAATGCGGAATACGGGGTTAATGGTAGGGTTCTTGGCAATGTGGAGGAGCAGAGAGATCTTGGGGTCTATGTTCATAGATCTTTGAAAGTTGCCACTCAAGTGAATAGAGCTGTGAAGAAGGCCTATGGTGTGCTAGCATTCATTAGCAGAGGGATTGAATTTAAGAGCCATGAGGTGATGATGCAGCTGTACAAAACCTTGGTCAGGCCACATTTGGAGTACTGTGTGCAGTTCTGGTCACCTCATTTTAGGAAGGATGTGGAAGCTTTGGAAAAGGTGCAAAGGAGATTTACCAGGATGTTGCCTGGAATGGAGAGTAGGTCATACGAGGAAAGGTTGAGGGTGCTAGGTCTTTTCTCATTAGAACGGAGAAGGATGAAGGACGACTTGATAGAGGTTTATAAGATGATTAGGGGAATAGATAGACAGTCAGAGACTTTTTCCCCGGGTGGAACACACCATTACAAGGGGACATAAATTTAAGATAAATGGTGGAAGATATAGAGGGGATGTCAGAGGTAGGTTCTTTACCCAGAGAGTAGTGGGGGCATGGAATGCACTGCCTGTGGAAGTAGTTGAGACGGAAAAGTTAGGGACCTTCAAGCGGCTATTGGATAGGTACATGGATTAGGGTAGAATAATGGAGTGTAGGTTAACTTCTTAAGGGCAGCACAGTAGCATTGTGGATAGCACAATTGCTTCACAGCTCCAGGGTCCCAAGTTCGATATCGACTTGGGTCGCTGTCTGTGTGGAGTCTGCACATCCTCCTCGTGACTGCGTGGGTTTCCTCCGGGTACTCCGGTTTCCTCTCACAGTCCAAAGATGTGCAGGTTGGGTGGATTGGCCATGAAAAATTGTCCAAAATTCTATGATTAACCTGGGACAAAAGGTCGGCGCAACATCGTGGGCCGAAGGGCCTGTTCTGTGCTGTATTTCTCTATCTATCTCTAACTTAGGGCTTGAATCAGTACCTGGGAATATGATGTTATTGGTATTACTGAGACTTGGTTGAGGGAAGGACAGGACTGGCAACTGAATATCCCAGCGTATAGATGCTTCAGGAGGGATAGAGAGGGAGGAGGAGTTGCATTACTCGTCAGAGATGATATCACAGCTGTGATTAAGGAGGGCACGATGGAGAATTCGAGCACTGAGGCAATATGGGTGGAGCTGAGAAATAGGAAGGGGGCAGTAACATTGTTGGGACTTTACTACAGGCCTCCCAAAAGCGAGCATGAAGTAGAGGTACAAATATGCAGATTATAGAAAAATGTAGGAGCAATAGGGTGGTTGTGATGGGAGATTTTAACTTCCCCAACATTGAATGGGATTTGTGTAGTGTTGGGGGCGTAGATGGAGCAGAGTTTGTAAGGAGCATCCAGGAGAGTTTTTTGGAGCAGTATGTAGGTGGTCCAACTCGGGAAGGGGCCATACTGGACCTGGTATTGGGGAATGATCCCGGCTAGGTGGTTGATGTTTCAGTCGGTGATTACTTTGGGAATAGCGATCACAATTCCATAAGTTTTATAATACTCATGGACAAGGACAAGAGGGGTCCGAAAGGAAGAGTGCGAAATTGGGGAAAGGCAGAGTATAACAAAATTCGGCAGGAGCTAGGGAATGTGGATTGGAAGCAGCTGTTTAAGGGTAAATCCACATTTGAAATGTGGAAGTCTTTTAAGGAAAGGTTGATTAGAGTGCAGGACAGACATGTTCCTGTGAAAATGAAAGATAGAAATGGCAAGATTAGGGAACCATGGATGACGGGTGAAATTGTGAGACTAGCTAAGATGAAAAAGAAAGCATACATAGGATCGAGGCAACTCAAAACTGATGAAGCTTTGGAGGAATATCGGGAAAGTAGGACGAATCTCAAACGCGCAATAAAGAGGGCTAAAAGGGGTCATGAAATATCTTTGGCTAACAGGGTTAAGGAAAATTCCAAAGCACTTTATTCGTATGTAAGGAGCAAGAGGGTAACTAGAGAAAGGATTGGCCCACTTAAAGACAAAAGAGGGAATTTATGCGTGGACTCAAAGGAAATAGGCAGCATGGTTTTGTGCAGGGAAGGTCATGTCTTACAAACCTAATAGAATTCTTTGAGGAAGTGACAAAGTTCATTGATGAGGGAAGGGCTGTAGATGTCGTATACATGGACTTTAGTAAGGCGTTTGATAAGGTTTCCCATGGTAGGTTGATGGAAAAAGTGAAGTCATATGGGGTTTAGGGTGTACTGGCTAGATGGATAAAGAACTGGCTGGGCAACAGGAGACAGAGAGTAGTGGTGGAAGGGAGTGTCTCAAAATGGAGAAGGGTGACTAGTGGTGTTCCACAGGGATCCGTGCTCGGACCACTGATGTTTGTGATCTACATAAATGACTTGGAGGAAGGTATAGGTGGTCTGATTAGCAAGTTTACAGATGATACTAAGATTGGTGGAGTTGCAGATAGCGAGGAGGACTGTCAGAGAATACAACAAAATATAGATAGATTGGAGAGTTGGGCAGAGAAATGGCAGATGGAGTTCAATCCAGGCAAATGCGAGGTGATGCATTTTGGAGGATCAAATTCAAGAGCGGACTATATGGTCCATGGAAGGGTCTTGGGGAAAATTGATGTACAGAGAGATCTGGGAGTTCCGGTCCATTGTACCCTGAAGGTGGCAACGCAGGTTGATAGAGTGGTCAAGAAGGTCAAAAAGGCATGCTTGCCTTCATCGGACGGGGTATTGAGTACAAGAGTCGGCAGGTCATGTTACAGTTGTATAGGACTTTGGTTCGGCCACATTTGGAATACTGCGTGCAGTTCTGGTCGCCACATTACCAGAAGGATGTGGATGCCTTGGAGAGGGTGCAGAGGAGGTTCACCAGGATGTTGCCTGGTATGGAGGGTGCTAGCTATGAAGAAAGGTTGAGTAGATTAGGATTGTTTTCGTTGGAAAGACGGAGGTTGAGGGGGGACCTGATTGAGGTCTACAAAATTATGAGAGGTATGGACAGGGTGGATAGCAACAAGCTTTTCCCAAGAGTGGGGGTGTCAGTTACAAGGGGTTACGATTTCAAGGTGAGAGGGGGAAAGTTTAAGGGAGATATGCATGGAAAGTTTTTTACGCAGAGGGTGGTGGATGCCTGGAACGCATTACCAGCGGAGGTGGTACAGGCGGGCACAATAGCATCATTTAAGAAGCATCTAGACAGGTATATGAATGGCAAGATGTCCATCCTCGCTGATGATGTGTTGGAGGCTGCGAAGAAGATGTCGTAGGAGTTCTCAGAAGACAAACACGGGACACCTACAGATGCTGAAAGATGCCCTCGTACGAACGGGATATGGCGCTCGACTCATTGATCGACAGTTCCACCGCGCCACAGCAAAAAACCGCACCGACCTCCTCAGAAGACAAACACGGGACACCTACAGATGCTGAAAGATGCCCTCGTACGAACGGGATATGGCGCTCGACTCATTGATCGACAGTTCCACCGCGCCACAGCAAAAAAACCGCACCGACCTCCTCAGAAGACAAACACGGGACACCACTGACAGAGTACCCTTCGTCGTCCAGTACTTTCCTGGGGCGGAGAAACTACGACATCTTCTTCGCAGCCTCCAACACATCATCAGCGAGGATGGACATCTTGCCAAGGTCATCCCCACACCCCCACTACTGGCCTTCAAACAACCGCGCAACCTCAAACGAACCATTGTTTGCAGCAAATTACCCAGCCTTCAGAACAGCAACCACAACACCACAAAACCCTGCCAGGGTAATCTCTGCAAGACATGCCAGATCATCGACATGGACACCACCATTACACGTGGAAACACCACCCACCAGGTACGCGGCGCATACTCGTGCGACTCGACCAATGTAGTCTACCTCATACGCTGCAGGAAAGGATGTCCCGAAGCGTGGTACATTGGCGAGACCATGCAGACACTGCGACAACGAATAAACGGGCATCGTGCGACTATCAACAGGCAGGACTGTTCCCTTCCAGTTGGGGAACACTTCAGCAGTCAAGGACATTCAGCCTCTGATCTCCGGGTCAGCATTCTACAAGGAGGCCTTCAGGAGACGCGACAACGCAAAATTGCTGAGCAAAAACTTATAGCTAAGTTCCGCACGCATGAATGCGGACTCAACCGGGATCTGGGATTCATGTCGCATTACATTCGGCCCCCACCAACAAGCCTGGACTTGCAGAGGCCTACCGACTGAACTGGCTTGGGACAATTCACACCTCTTTAACCTGGAGTTACCTCTCTCTCTGCATCTTTGATGATTTGATTGCCTGCAGGTGCTCGCATTCCGGGGCATCTCTGACTGTGTCTATCTAAACATTTCTGGAACAAGCCTTTCCATTCACCTGAAGAAGGAGCCGTGCTCCGAAAGCTCGTGTTTGAAACAAACCTGTTGGACTTTAACCTGGTGTTGTAAGACTTCTTACTATCTATCGGTTAGCCAGTTCGTTATCCAACTGGCCAAATTCCCCACTATCCCATGCCTCCTTACTTTCTGCATAAGCATTTGATAAGGTTCCCCATGGTAGCCTCATTCAGAAAGTCAGGGGACATGGGATACAGGGACATTTGGCTGTCTGGATACGGAATTGGCGGCCGAAAGAAGACAGCGAGTGGTAATGGATGGAAAGTATTCCGCCTGGAGGTTGGTGACCAGTGGTGTCCCACAGGGATCTGTTCTGGGACCTCTGCTCTTTGTGGTGTTTATAAATGACTTGGATGAGGAAGTGGAAGGGTGGGTTAGTAAGTTTGCCAATGACACAAAGGTTGGTGGAATTGTGGATGGTGTTGGGGCTGTTGCAGGTTACAACAGGACATTGACAGGATGCAGAGCTGGGCTGAGAAGTGGCAGATGGAGTTCAACCTAGGTTGTGGGGGCAGCAGGGTAGCATGGTGGTTAGCATAAATGCTTCACAGCTCCAGGGTCCCAGGTTCGATTCCCGGCTGGGTCACTGTCTGTGTGGAGTCTGCACGTCCTCCCCCTGTGTGCGTGGGTTTCCTCCGGGTGCTCCGGTTTCCTCCCACAGTCCAAAGATGTGCGGGTTAGGTGGATTGGCCATGCTAAATTGCCCGTAGTGTCCTAATAAAAAAAGTAAGGTTAAGGGGGGGTTGTTGGGTTACGGGTATAGGGTGGATACGTGGGTTTGAGTAGGGTGATCATGGCTCGGCACAACATTGAGGGCCGAAGGGCCTGTTCTGTGCTGTACTGTTCTATGTTCTAGATAAATGTGAGTGATTAATTTTGGATGGTCGAATTTGAATGCTGAATATAGGGTAAAAAGCAGGATTCTTGGAAGTGTGGAGGAACAGAGGGATAGATTCTTGGTAGTGTGGATGAGCAGAGAGATCTCGGTGTCCACGTACATAGGTCCCTCAAAGTTGCCACCCAGGTTGATAGGGTTGTTAAGAGGGCGTATGGTATGTTGCTTTTCATTAACAGGGGGATTGAGTTTAAGAGCCGTGACGTTTTGCTGCAGCTTTATAAAACCCTGGTTAGTCCACACTTGGAATATTGTGTCCAGTCTGGTTGCCTCATTATAGGAAGGATGTGGATGCTTTGGAGAGGGTGCAGGGGAGATTTACCAGGATGCTGCCTAAACAGGAGGGCATGTCTTATAAAGAAAGGTTGAGGGATCTAGGGCTTTTCTCACTGGAGCGAAGAAGGAAGAGGTGACTTGATACAGGTGTACAAGGTGATGAGAGGCATAGATAGAGTGGATAGCCAGAGACTTTCCCCAGGGTGGAAATGGCTGTCATGAGGGGACATCATTTTAAGGTGATTGGAGAAAGATATAGGGGAGATGTCAGAGGTCGGTTCTTTACACAGAGAATGGTGGGTGCATGGAATGCGCTGCCAGCGGAGGTTGTGGAGTCAGTCATTAGGGACATTTAAGTGACTCTTGGACAGGCACATGGACAGCAGTAAATTGAAGGAGTGTAGGTTAGGTTGATCTTAGATTAGGATAAGTGGTCGACACAACATCGTGGGCTGAAGGGCCTGTACTGTGCTATGTTCTAGAACTCGCCAACATTGAGGGCATTTAAAAATTTGTTGGATAAGCATATGGATGATAAGGGCATAGTGTAGGTTAGATGGCCTTTAGTTTTTTTTCCATGTCGGTGCAACATCGAGGGCCGAAGGGCCTGTACTGCGCTGTATCGTTCTATGTTCTATGTTCTATCAGCCAGGGCACAAGGGGCTGAGTGCCCGATGTTGGTTCTATACAACGCAGAGAACTTCAGGTCATCTGAGTTGCAACATGGTGGAGACCTTGAAGCTAAATTAAGTGTCAGAAAAGCTGGTCAGGTGAGTGCCCGGATGAAGGGTACGGCCGGTCCCACAGTGATAATTTTACTGGCATACCCTGCTTGTGTGATGGGGTGGGGTAATATGGTATTTTCAAACAGTTCAGAGCTGACTCTTTCCAAATGAGATTTTCAATCCCAGAACCTGAAGGCCTAATCGTAGGGGTTACCCTGACAATAGCTCGAGGTGTTCACAGGAAGAACAGGGGAATCACAATCTTCCCCTCCTATTCACATTTCCTCAGAATGCTGCTCTGGGACGGTAGGATCACTCCTTCTATAATTCAAATCCCATTTTCCAACCTTTTCCCTGTAGCCTTTAATATTCTTGCTTTCCCAGTTCCTCTTTACATGATAATTCTACTCGGTCCCTTATTAGTTGCTTCTGGTAAAACACTCATTGTGAAAACACTTCTTCTAACTTCACCTTCTTATATTGATATTGTTTAGTTTGCAACCTTGTGTTACTGATCCATGAAGCAAGCTTTTGCTGTTTACCTTCCCAAGTTTCTTCATATTTTCTATCTTTCTGCTCTTGTGGAAAAAAAAACAATTATTAAAAGCCTTTCTTCTCAACTATAACCCTGCTATCAACCTAGCAAATAATACCTATCCCCTTTTCAAGACTCCAATATCCCTTCTGTAATAGGTGCCTGCCCAGATCTCCAACACCTACTGGTGTTGAATTGAACATTGTGACCTTACTTTTGTATAGAATGCCCTGATACCAAGGTCTTTTCCGTATGTGCACCCCACCTATAACACAGATGGAAAATAATGTATTCACCATTTGCACACTGTGGATGCTGCATTGTTACATAACATCCCACAGCAGTCTTTGAAGATTGGAGGTGAGCAGAAGATCTGCTGCTCTGCACATGGCTCTGTAAGAGGCCGAGCAGCATAGGCCCACTCCCCTGAAGTACAGTCTGGGTGAAGCAGGTTGTCACCCAGTTCGGGCAAGATGTCAAACTCTGATGCGGTGTAAAGGATCCCACAGCATATTTCAAAGAACAGCGGTAGAGTTTTGGGTGAACTCGCAAAATTTATAACTCAACTAACATCTCGAGACCAGATTTCCTCGTCATTTGTGGGTGCTTATCATGGACAATGTGGCGGTTAGGATTCCTACATTATAATAGTGAATACACTTGAAATGTAGTTCATTGGCTGTGCAATGCTTTGGGTTGTCCAGAGGTTGTGAAAGGTGATACACAAATGTAAAGTCTTCCTTTACTACAGTAATTTGACTTTCACCACAGCACACACACTCTCAGGCAAGGATGATCATCAGTGGTCAGGCAGAGTGACCTGGAGATAACAACAATATTCAGACTGCACGCTCTTACTGAAGTCTAAGCAACTTGTGCAGACTTATACCCTGAACTTGGGCTTTATTGCCATCATCTCAACACAGCCTCTAAGCAAATCTAAATAAACAGCGAGCATCTCTGGTAAAATAAAGGAATTTCCTGGAAATGTTGACAGTTGGAAGCCAATATCTAAAGCAATTGTTAGTGTGGTTGATACATAATTACAAAGCTACAGATCATAATATTTGTAGGTGAAAGGAACTCGACATCCAGACAGAAGGGAGGTGGTAGTCAGCAATATTAGTCTATGCAGGTGCAGGCATAAATCTCTTTTTAAGTGATCCCTAGTGCAGAGCTCTTTGTGGCAAGGCAGGTTATTGGGGGAATTCAAAATGTGTGCTACTGAGGGGTGGAAGGTCAGCAGTGGGAGAGGTAAAATAAATATTTACCCCTTGCTAAAACAATCAATCAATGGTCTGCATCTCCTGAAATAGATTTGCTTTCCGTCACTTTGCTCGGTTTTCATTGCCCAAAGAAAGGTTGCTGAGGTTAATGGTTGCTTGAGTACCCAAGTGGATGTTGGTGGGAGGGGGAATGCCAAGCATGCGTCTTGTGGAGGTACTACAGCGAGACGACAAAGCTGAGATGCTGTGAGCTAGTGTCGATTTCTCCATCAAAGGAATACATATCTTCAGTTCACCAGCTAATGAGATGAGTCAGGAGCAGCATGGAAGGGTGAGGTATGGGGTAGCTGTTGATTCCAATTACTGGGAGGCTGGTCTCTCTGCTGTCCTTGGCTCTCAGCACGTGGAGTGTAAGGAGGGGGTTGGTCCTGTTTGGAAGGGCAGAGAACAGGAAATTAGAATCGTAAATACTTGTGGAAACAGTTTTAAGAATAAGGAGGGGTGTGTACAGAAGCCATGGCTCTCAATCGTAATTCCCCCATCACCCCTCATGCCAGGTCTGGTGGAAACAGGGCAGAGGTGGTAGCAGGATGGAGGGGCAGTTAAAACAAGGCTTACCCACTCTGCTGCCTTCCCAATATATCCCGATATAAACTTATTCTTTTGAGCCGGTGTGGGGGTCACGTGCAATTTGGCATGGTGACCAGGTGCCAAGGACATGGCTAGAAGCAGGAAGCATTGAAGGGCTCATACCAGACCAAGACATGTTGAGAACTCAGGTAGATAGGCTTCCCTGCGAGCTAGGTGATCTTCCCCGGTGTTACAAGGAAGCATCTGGTCTCTCAAGGCCAAGGGGTCCCTCTGTACAACCAACTTAGCTGGGAGTTAGAAACCTCCCAACTCACGTAGTCTTCCAGCTGACAGCTGGAGACTGAACCCCTGAATTACTAGCAATGGGCTCCTGCTACTGAATTCTGGAAACTATAACCTAAAAAAAAAAATGCTCTCACCTGACAACCACTCATTGTGCTACAAGAGGCTAAACTTTCTTAAAGGGACACTCACATGACACCTCTCCCCAAGAAAAAAAATAAATCAGCAACTTCAAAGATGGTTTCATTTTTTACCTTTTCACTTGCCCATTCCTAACATTTGACAATAAACATACATACATTTTAAAACATCAAAACAGGCAAATATTTACAATAATACAGTCCATTTTAGTTCTTTGTCTTCCACCATCGAATCTGTTTCTCCTCATCACATTCGTGACAAAGCATCGGCTATGTTTTCTTATCCTGCTGCATGTATAAGTTTTAAATTAAATGGCTGTAATCATAAACTCCATTGAAAGAGTTTGGTATTTTTCTTTTTGAATTACTCAAAAAGGTCAATGGATGATGATCAATATATATATATAATTGCTTCAGACGAATTGCTGGTAACATGAATGTTAAAATGTTACAATGCCTGCACCAAGCTCAAAGTCCTTTTCAATTGTTGAATACTTCCACTGGTGATGATTAAATTTTTTGGAAAAATACCAAATAGACCACTCTAGTCCGTTATCGTCTTCTTGCAAGAGCACAGCACCTATGCCAACATCACAGTCACGTTGATAGTTGAATGGTTTTGTGTAATTTAGGGTGGCCAACACAGAAGCAGTGGTTAACGCAGCCTTCAGGCCATCAAATGCCTGTTGACACTGTCGTCCACTGAAATTTACTACGCTGCTTCAGCAAGTCCGTCAGTGGAGCAACCATGCTGCTAAAAGTTATGGTAAAAACCACTCATCCCAAGATATCTCATTATTTCCCTTTGTGTCGAGGGCATTGGGAACTCCCCAATACCCTTTGTTTTCACATCCTGTGGGCATCCATTTGCCCATGTCGAATTGTATGGCCAAGGAACGTGACTTGGGCTTTTCCAAACTCACTTTTGGCTAGGTTTACCACCAAACCTGCCTCCTTAAGTCGATCGAATAATTCCAACAGATGTTTCAAATATTCTTTCCATGTCTGACTAAAAATCACCAGATCGTCTATTTACACCGCAAAATTGGGTAATCCTGAAACGACTTTGTTAGTTAACCGTTGAAATGTGGCCAGGGTGTTTTTCTTGCCAAATGGCATAACTTTGAATTGGTATGAACCATTTAGAGTCACAAAAGCTGAAATCTCTTTCGTCTTTTCTGACAAAGTTACCTGCCAGTAACCTTAGCGTAAATCCAGTTTGGAGATAAAAGCGGATTGTCCCATCTTCTCAACCATGGGTTAGGATAAGAGTCTGTTTTTGCAACTGTATTAACCTTTTTATAATACAGACAAAATCGTTGGGCACTGTCCAATTTTCATACCATCACTATGGATAAGCTCCACTCGCTGCAACCCACTTCAATTCTGCCATTTTCAAGCATACCTTCAATTGCCTGTGCTTATTTTAGATGGTTAATTCTGTATGGATGTTGTTTAATTGGAACAGCATTTCCCACATCTACATCATGTAGGGCAGCACAGTAGCACAGTGGTTAGCACTGTTGTTTCACAGCTCCAGGGTCCCAGGTTCGATTCCAGCTTGGGTCACTGTCTGTGCGGAGTCTGTACATCCTCCCAGTGTGTGCGTGGGTTTCCTCCGGGTGCTCCAGTTTCCTCCCACAGTCCAAAGATGTGCAGGTTAGGTGGATTGGCTCTGATAAATTGCCCTTGGTGTCCAAAAGTGCCCTTAGTGTTGGGTGGGGTTACTGGGTTATGGGGATAGGGTTTGCCCAACCCACCAGAAATAGACAGGGCACCCTGGTCGCTGTGCCCGAAACCCAAAGCTGGGGAACAGCGGTAATAGACAAACTGCACCCATACCAGGACAGAGAAAGAATGCTGCGCTGGGCCAGACAGTCCAAGAACTGTTGCTGGGAAGGAACACAGAAAAAGGAAATACCAGGACATTGGGGCTGACCTGGCTAGGAGATGGGCAGAGCTCAACAGGGCAAAAGCAGCCCTGCATAAGAACGGCATATGCTTTGTTACGCTGTACCCAGCAGGGGAATCGATAAGGAGCCCCTGGCAAGCAACAATGATGAGCCGACAAGGGCGGGTGGGGCGCAGCACCTCGTTCCCCCCACCGCCGCCCGCCATCCCCCACCTCGCTCCCCCCCACCCCCCAGCACCTCGCTCCTCCCACCACCGCAACCCCCCCAGCACCTTGCTCCCCCCCTCACCGCCGCCAACCCCCCACACCTCGCTCCCCCCCACCCCCCAGCACCTCGCTCCTCCCACCACCGCAACCCCCCCAGCACCTTGCTCCCCCCCTCACCGCCGCCACCCCCCCACACCTCGCTCCCACCACTGCCACGCCCCCACACACACACTGAGCAACAAGCAGCTAGCCACCTCCTGAGGGACCACTTCACGCGGGAGATCGTGACCTCGTTCGAGAGCGAGTGTTGACCTTGGGTAGGGTGCTCTTTCCAAGAGCCGGTGCAGACTCGATGGGCTGAATGGCCTCCTTCTGCACTGTAAATTCTATGATAATCTATGATAATCCCAGGTTCGATAAGGAGCCCCTGGCAAGCAACAATGATGAGCCGACAAGGGCGGGTGGGGCGCAGCACCTCGTTCCCCCCACCGCCGCCCGCCATCCCCCACCTCGCTCCCCCCCACCCCCCAGCACCTCGCTCCTCCCACCACCGCAACCCCCCCAGCACCTTGCTCCCCCCCTCACCGCCGCCAACCCCCCACACCTCGCTCCCCCCCACCCCACAGCGACCAGGGTGCCCTGTCTATTTCTGGTGGGTTGGGCAAACCCTATATAAGGTGAGGCCACTTTGGATTTGGTTTTGGGTAATGAACCAGGCCAGGTGTTAGATCTGGAGGTAGGTGAACACTTTGGAGACAGTGACCACAATTCGGTGACCTTTACGTTAGTGATGGAAAGGGATAAGTATACCCCGCAGAGCAAGAGTTATAGCTGGGGGAAGGGCAATTATGATGCCATTAGACATGACTTAGGATGTGTTGGTTGGAGAAGTAGGCTGCAAGGGTTGGGCACACTGGATATGTGGAGCTTGTTCAAGGAACAGCTATTGCATGTTCTTGATAAGTACGTACCAGTCAGGCAGGGAGGAAGGGGTCGAGCGAGGGAACCGTGGTTTACCAAAGAAGTGGAATCTCTTGTTAAGAGGAAGAAGGAGGCCTATGTGAAGATGAGGCGTGAAGTTTCAGTTGGGGCGCTTGATAGTTACAAGGAAGCGAGGAAGGATCTAAAGAGAGAGCTGAGACGAGCAAGGAGGGGACATGAGAAGTCTTTGGCAGGTAGGATCAAGGAAAACCCAAAAGCTTTCTATAGGTATGTCAGGAATAAAAGAATGACTAGGGTAAGAGTAGGGCCAGTCAAGGACAGTGGTGGGAAGTTGTGTGTGGAGGCTGAGGAGATAAGCGAGATACTAAATGAATACTTTTCGTCAGTATTCACTCAAGAAAAAGATAATATTGTGGAGGAGAATGCTGAGACCCAGGCTATTAGAATAGATGGCATTGAGGTGCGTAGGGAAGAAGTGTTGGCAATTCTGGACAAGGTGAAAATAGATAAGTCCCCGGGGCCGGATGGGATTTATCCTAGGATTCTCTGGGAAGCCAGGGAAGAGATTGCTGAGCCTTTGGCTTTGATTTTTAGGTCATCATTGGCTACAGGAATAGTGCCAGAGGACTGGAGGATAGCAAATGTGGTCCCTTTGTTCAAGAAGGGGAGTAGAGATAACCCCGGTAACTATAGGCCGGTGAGCCTAACGTCTGTGGTGGGTAAAGTCTTGGAGAGGATTATAAAAGATACGATTTATAATCATCTAGATAGGAATAATATGATTAGGGATAGTCAGCATGGTTTTGTGAAGGGTAGGTCATGCCTCACAAACCTTATCGAGTTCTTTGAGAAGGTGACTGAACAGGTAGACGAGGGTAGAGCAGTTGATGTGGTGTATATGGATTTCAGTAAAGCGTTTGATAAGGTTCCCCACGGTCGGCTATTGCAGAAAATACGGAGGCTGGGGATTGAGGGTGATTTAGAGATGTGGATCAGAAATTGGCTAGTTGAAAGAAGACAGAGAGTGCTAGTTGATGGGAAATGTTCAGAATGGAGTGCAGTTACGAGTGGCGTACCACAAGGATCTGTTCTGGGGCCGTTGCTGTTTGTCATTTTTATAAATGACCTAGAGGAGGGCGCAGAAGGATGGGTGAGTAAATTTGCAGACGACACTAAAGTCGGTGGAGTTGTAGACAGTGCGGAAGGATGTTGCAGGTTACAGAGGGACATAGATAAGCTGCAGAGCTGGGCTGAGAGGTGGCAAATGGAGTTTAATGTGGAGAAGTGTGAGGTGATTCACTTTGGAAAGAATAACAGGAATGCGGAATATTTGGCTAATGGTAAAATTCTTGGTAGTGTGGATGAGCAGAGGGATCTCGGTGTCCATGTACATAGATCCCTGAAAGTTGCCACCCAGGTTGATAGGGTTGTGAAGAAGGCCTATGGTGTGTTGGCCTTTATTGGTAGAGGGATTGAGTTCCGGAGCCATGAGGTCATGATGCAGCTGTACCAAACTCTGGTACGGCCGCATTTGGAGTATTGCGTACAGTTCTGGTCGCCTCATTATAGGAAGGACGTGGAAGCTTTGGAACGGGTGCAGAGGAGATTTACCAGGATGTTGCCTGGTATGGAGGGAAAATCTTATGAGGAAAGGCTGATGGACTTGAGGTTGTTTTCGTTAGAGAGAAGAAGGTTAAGAGGTGACTTAATAGAGGCATACAAAATGATCAGAGGGTTAGATAGGGTGGACAGCGAGAGCCTTCTCCCGCGGATGGAGGTGGCTAGCACGAGGGGACATAGCCTTAAATTGAGGGGTAATAGATATAGGACAGAGGTCAGAGGTGGGTTTTTTACGCAAAGAGTGGTGAGGCCGTGGAATGCCCTACCTGCAACAGTAGTGAACTCGCCAACATTGAGGGCATTTAAAAATTTATTGGACAAGCATATGGATGATAAGGGCATAGTGTAGGTTAGATGGCCTTTAGTTTTTTTTTCCATGTCGGTGCAACATCGAGGGCCGAAGGGCCTGTACTGCGCTGTATCGTTCTATGTTCTATGTTCTATGATTCCCGGCTTGGGTCACTGACTGTGGGGAGTCTGCACGTTCTCCCCGTGTCTGCGTGAGTTTCCTCTGGGTGCTCCGGTTTCCTCCCACAAGTCCCGAAAGGCGTGTTGTCAGGTGAATTGGACATTCTAAATTCTCCCTCCATGTATCTGAACAGACGCCGGAATGTGGCGACTCGGGGCTTTTCACGGTAACTTGATTGCAGTGTTACTTGTACTTGTACAAGCCTACTTGTAGCCTTACATAAAGATTATTATTATTATCTATAACCATTTTAGGGCTTCCAGTGACAACGATGTGCTGAGCATTCGCATGTCAGGTGCCAAAAAAGACGCAGTAACTCATTCAACAACCTCAGTAAGTCAGAGGAAGGAAGAAAGAGAGGGGGAATACAAGAAAAAACGCCCGGAAAAAGCCAAATTAGAGGCCGAGTAGAGACCAGGAGTGGAAGGGGCCAGGAACGACCACACTCAGATGAGCCAACCAGCGCTCGAGACGGTGCAAGTTTCACCGCAGCAAAAGGAGCAAGGCAGACACGAATAAGCTCCCCCCACACCAGGGGGAAGAGGGAAGGCATCCTTCACCAAGGCACTGAGGGAGCACCAACAGGAGATAAAGGCAGAGGTAAAAGCAGACATAGAGGCCACGGTGGCTGAGACTCTGGTCCAAATGCAGCTCGCCCTGAGCAGAACGGAGAAGAGACTGGAAGCTCAAGGTGCGACCATCAAGGACATGGAAAAGGCCTCAACTGACTGGAGTGATCAGATCGTGGCACTGGAGAAAGAGGTGCCGAGGTTGGTCGCGACGCAGGGCAGTCTGAAAGATAAAGTAGAAGATCAGGACAACCGCTCAAGAAGGCAAAACCTGCGGATTGTGGGTCTACCAGAGGGAATCGAAGGTTTGTGGCCCAGATGCCAGGCAACCTGGTGGGAAGAGAAACTTTCCCCAACCCACCAGAAATAGACAGGGCACCCTGGTCGCTGTGCCCGAAACCCAAAGCTGGGGAACAGCGGTAATAGACAAACTGCACCCATACCAGGACAGAGAAAGAATCCTGTGCTGGGCCAGACAGTCCAAGAACTGTTGCTGGGAAGGACACAGAAAAAGGAAATAAAGAAATACCAGGACAATATCAGGACATTGGGGCTGACCTGGCTAGGTCTCGGGCAGAGTTCAACAGGGCAAAAGCAGCCCTGCATAAGAACGGCATATGCTTTGTTACGCTGTACCCAGCAGGGGAATCGATAAGGAGCCCCTGGCAAGCAACAATGATAAGCAGGCGAGGGGGGGTGGGGTGCAGCACCTCGTTCCCCCCACCGCCAGCCGCCAACCTCGCTCCCCCCACCACCGCGACCCCCCCAGCACCTCACTCCCCCCCCACCGCCGCAACCCCCCCAGCACCTCGCTCCCCCCGCCACCCCCCCCAGCACCTCGCTCCCCCCCGCTCCCGACAGGGGGGACTGCGCCAGGCAAGGTGGGGGAACACAGAGCGGAGATGGGGAGCAAAGAGGGATAGGAGCTGGGGGGATAAGGGAGAGGAAGGGTGGACTGGGGGGGGGTGGTGGGAGGGACAAAGGCAGAGGGATAAAAATAGGACCAGTGCGATAGCGGCAATATGGCTACAAAGGGCCGCAACCAGGGGCCGAGCAGAGAAGCACTGCAAGTCACCACCCAGTACAGTCTCTGGGCGAAGGGCGACCCCGAAGTACAGGTGCAGATCCACATGGCAGACGCACTATTGGTGGCCATGCTGGGTGTTCCAGAGCGCAGGGACCCAACAACATGGGGAGAGCAGTGACATCAGCCATCTTGGACAGCCCCCTGACAAAGGGAAAGCCCAGAGTGCAGGGGCGCGTCCACCAGGTAAATATGGTTAATCCCGCAGGAGCGGGGGGGGAAAAACCCTACCAGGATAGCCACCTGGAATGTCAGGGGACTTAACAGCCCAGTGAAAAGATCCATAGTCTTCACCCACCTAAGAAACATGAAAGCCGACATAATCTTCCTCCAGGAGTCACACCTGAGAGAGCAGGACTGACTGTGGGTAAGGAAGGGCTGGGTGGGACAGACCTACCATTCGTTTACGGGACGAGAATCAGCAGGGTGGTAATATTGATCAATTATGTTTAAGACGACGAAGACGGTTACGGACCCAGGGGGATGGTACATCATGGTCAGCGGGGCTCGAGACGGGGCACCGGTAGTACTTGTCAACGTGTGCGCTCCCAACTCGGACGACACAAAATTCATTAAAAAGACCGTGGTGGAAACCCCCGACATAGCGACACACCGACTGATCATGGGGAGAAAGAGGTCTCCATTCTTCTGCCCAGTGCACAACATATCCATCAGGATTAACTTCTTTGTGGTGGGGAAATCGGTGCTTCCAGTGCTGGTCAAAGCGGAATACTCAATCGTAATCTCTGACAATGCTCCACATTACATCGATGCGAGGTTGAAGACGGGCAGGACCCAACGCCCCGCATGAAGGTTGGACACTGCGCTACAAACCAACATGGCTTTCAGCGAGAGGGTATCACAGGCCATAGCGGAGTTTCCGAAAAACAACCAAAACGGAGAGATCTTGCCCTCCACATTCTGGGGAGGGGGGGGGAAAGGCCGTGATCAGAGGAGAAGGTATCGCCTTCAAAGCGAGAAGAGACAGGGTGGAAAGGGCGGCTAGGCAGCAGTTGGTCGTCTCCATACTGCAGGCTGACCGTAAATACTCCGAGGCCCCGACTGTAGAGCTCCTGGAAGAGAGGAAAAAGCTACAAATGGTCTTTGACATGCTCTCCATGAGGAACGCAGTGCACAAACTCTGCCAGGCATGGAGGACCCAAGACGAAAACGGAGATAAAGCCAGCCACCTGTTGGCACATCAGCTGAGAAAGCAGGCACCCACTAGAGAGATCCCACAAATTGGAGACAACAGAGACAGATTAGAAACAGACCCAGAAAAGGGCAACAAAACCTTCAAGGCTTTTTACAGAGGGCTGTATACCTCAGAGCCCCAACAGGGGGCTCTGGGGTGAAACAGTTCCTCGACGGACTGGACATGCCAGTTGTGGGGAAGACAGAAAAAAGGGCTTGGAAGCACCACTAGAACTAGGAGCGATCAGGAAAGTATTAGCTCCATGCAGGCGGGGAAGGCTCCGGGACCAGACGGGTTCTTCTACAAAAAATCCGGGACAGCACTGGCCCCCCAGCATCTGCAGGAGATGTTGACCGACTCGCTGGCCAAGAGCATATTGCCACCTACACTAGCACAGGCTGCAATCTCGTATCATACCTAGGAAAGACAAAGGCCCAACGGAGTGCAGGTCATACAGACCCATCTCGCTACTAAACGTAGACACCAAACTACTGGCCAAGATCCTAGCCAAAAGGCTGGAGAACTGCGTTCCAGATGTGGCCGCAGAGGACCAGACGGGCTTTGTCAAAGGTAGACAGCTAACATCGAACATCAGGCGCCTGCGGAACGTGATCATGACCTCAGCTGGGGAGAGAACACCCAGAGGTGATCATCTCCCTGGATGCAGAAAAGGCCTTCGACAGAGTCGAATGGAAGTGCCTCAAAGGAGGTACTGGAGCACACTGTCCGTGTGGAGTTTGCACATTCTCCCCATGTTTACGTGCGTATCGCCTCCACAACCCAAAGATTTGCAGGGGAGGTGAATTGGCCATGCTAAATTGCCTCTTAATTGGAAAAAATTAATCGAGTACTCTAAATTTAGTTTTTTTTTTAAAATAGAGGTACTGGAGCAGTTCGGGCTTGGATCAGGGTTCACCTCCTGGGTAAAGCTCCTATACAACGCTCCCATGGTAGGCGTAGGTAAAAACAACACCAGCTCCCAGTCCTTCCAGCTGCACATGGGCACCAGGCAGGGATGCCCGCTGTAATCACTGCTGTTCGCCCTAGCGATCGAAGCACTAGCTCTCAGAACAGAGCAGCACGATAGCACAGTGGTTAGCACACTTGCTTCACAGCTCCAGGATCCCAGGTTCGATTCCCGACTTAAGTCACTGTCTGTGCAGAGTCTGCACATTCTCCCCGTGTGAGCGTGGGTTTCCTCCGGGTGCTCTGGTTCCCTCCCACAGACCAAAGATGCGCAGGTTAGGCCGATTGGCCATGCTAAATTTCCCTTAGTGTCCAAAAAGGTTAGGTGGGGTTACTGGGTTACAAGGATAGGGTGGAGGCGTGGGCTTAAGAGGGGCGCTCTTTCCAAGGCCCGGTGCAGACTCGATGGGCTGAATGGCCTCCTTCTGCACTGTAAATTCTATGATTCTAACAGCAAAAAACTGGAGGGGGATCCAAAAGGGGCGGCAGAGAGCACAGAGTTTCACTCTATGCAGATGGCCTACTCCTCTCCATCTCGGACCCAAAAAGCGACATGGAAGGAATCATCACGCTCCTGAAAGAGTCTGGTTCCTTTTCGGGCTCCAAACTCAACATTAGCAGGATCTTCCCGGTGAACCCGCAAGGGGGAGGGGCAGTGCTGGGTGGACTTTAAACAAGATACCTGCAGCTTAAAAACTAAAGGTGGTATATATAGCCCACCTAGCAAGAACCCGAATGAATTGGTTCTTCGCAGAGGTGGAGGACAGATGTGAACGCTGCCAAGGATGCCCGGCCAACCACGCCCACATGTTCTGGTCTTGCCCCAGACTTGCTAGATACTGGACAGCCTTCTTTGAGGCAATGTCCAAAGTGATGGGGATGAGGGTGGATCCATGCCCGAAGTGGAGGTCTTCTGGGTATCAGACCGTCCAGGTCGCTTAATGGGGAGGAGGACGGACACCCTTGCCTTTGCCTCCCTGATTGCCTGCCGTAGAATCCTGTTTGGCTGGCGGTCAGCAGCACCACCTAAAGCTGCAGATTGGCTGTCCGACTTATCGGAATTTCTCCAAATGGATAAAATCAAATTCACCTTCCGGGGGTCAGAAAATGGCTTCCTCAGGACATGAGCACCATTCAACCAACTGTTTTGGACCTGCTCGTGGCCAACGAATAAACAAACAGATAAACAAGTAGCCAAGAGAGCCAAGAAAGGAGCCAAAACATGAAAGAAGAGAGGGAAGGACGACTCATTGGGGGGAGGGAAACAGTGCAAGAGGGGATAGCCAAACAAAGTGGGAAAGAAAGGGGGGCTGCAGAGAGGGAGAGGAGGGGAGGGAGGGGGACAGGGACGAGGGAAGGACAGGGGGCAAGGAATAATAGAGAGGAGCCAGTAGGGAGGAAAGACGAGGGAACACAAACTGGGAGGAGAGCACGGGAAGCGACAATGACCACAACAAACACAACTAGGCAACTGCTAGTCAATCTTTAATGGGAAGAGATGAGGAATTATGTAGTTTGGGAAGAATGTTGCCAGAAAAGGTGGTGATATGTGGAATTCAGGGTGAGAGAAGTACCGTTCCATTATATAAGGTAAGGTTGGAAAGTCCAGTGAAAAGTGGTGAAGTGGTAGTAAGAGTAATAGAGAAACTATCTTGTCCAGGAATACAGATTATGTGGGGTAATGATATAGCTGGATCGTAGGTGGGAGTGATGCCTACTGTGGTTGATAAGCAAGTGGAAAATCAGACAACTGAAGTGTTGAAGGACGAATATCCTGGGATTTTTCCGGATTGTGTTGTAACCCGGTCGCACAGTCACAGGTTAAGACAAGAGGAGAAATCAAAGAATGAAGTTGAAGTTGAAGTGCAATTATCAGAAACAATTTTTGATCAGATGGTTGAAAAAGAACAAGAACAGGTGGAGGATGAGGCGGATATTTTTAGTTCAGGAAAATTGGCGGAGTTACAACAGAAAGATGTAGAAATAAAACGGATATATCAGAAAGCATATACGGAAGAGGAATCTGAGCGTATACCAGAGTGTTATTACCGTAAAAGTGATGTCTTGATGAGAAAATGGAGACCTGCAGGCGGATGAAAAGTGGGCAGAAGTTCATTAAGTAGTATTGCTGGTAGGGTATAGAAAAGAGGTGTTGCGAGTTGCACATGAGGTACCAGTGGGAGGTCATTTGGAAATAAGGAAAACTCAAGCTAAAATTCAGAAACATTTTTATTGGCCTGGACTACATAAAGATGTCGTTAAATTTTGTCAATCATGTCACACATGTCAAGTGATAGGGAAACCTCAAGCAGTGATAAAACCAGCGCCCTTAATACCCATTCCAGCATTTGAGGAACCTTTTACAAGGGTCCTAATCGATTGTTTAGGACCGCTTCCTAAAACAAAAAGTGGGAATCAATATCTTTTGACTATAATGGATGTGTCTACTAGGTTTCCAGAGGCCATTCCAGTACGTAATATTACAGCTAAAAGGATTGTGGAGGAGTTACTTAAATTCTTTACTCGATATAGACTACCCACAGAAATTCAATCGGATCAAGGATCGACTTTTACTTCAAAGTTATTCAATGAAGTTATGGATAGCTTCGGAATAAAACAATTTAAATCAACTGCGTATGATCCAGAATTGGGTGGCATCAGACATTAAAGACAATGTTGAGGGCGTATTGTCAAGATTATCCAGAGGATTGGGATAAAAGAATTCCATTCGTATTGTTTGCAATTAGGGATGCACCTAATGAGTCTACCAAACCTAGTCCTTTTGAACTAATTTTTGGTCATGAGGTAAGAGGACCACTTATATTGATTAAGGAAAAATTGGTGTGTGAGAAATCGGAAATTACACTATTGGATTACGTATCAAATTTTAGGGAACGATTAAATAGAGCAGGTGAATTGGCTAGACAACATTTGAAAGTTGCACAAAATGTGATGAAATGGGTAGTGGGACAAGAAATCCAAAGTTCGTAGTTTTGTCAGTGGGGATAAAGTTTTAGTGTTGTTACCAGTGGTAGGTGAGCCTTTAAAAGCTAGGTTTTGTGGACCGTATCAGATTGAAAGGAAATTAAGTGAGGTGAATTATGTGGTAAAAACACCAGATAGAACGAAGACTTACTGAGTATGTCATGTGAATATGCTCAAAAGGTACTTTGAAAGGGAAGGAGAGAAAAAGGAAGTTTTAATGATTCTAACTCAAAGTGACCAACCAAATCCAGATGACTGTGAATTTGACATACCTCAAACTAAATTGGAAAATGAGGATGTTCTTAAAAATTGGGATGAATTGTTAAGTTACCTTCCAGAGGAAAAACGAACTGACCTGAAAGAGTTATTGATATAACATGGGCAAGTTTGTAGACATAAATTGGGAAGTACTAAAATGGCTATACATGATGTAGATGTGGGAAATGCTGTTCCTATCAAACAACATCCATGTAGACTTAATCCTTTAAAATTGGCACAGTTTAACAGCGAGATTGAGTGTATGCTGATAAATGGTATAATTGAAGTGGATTGCAGCCAATGGAGCTCACCCATAGTGATGGTACCTAAACCAGACGGTACCCAACGGTTGTGTGTGGACTATCGAAAGGTGAATGCCGTTACAAGAACGGACTCTTACCCTTTCCCACATTTGGAGGATTGCATTGAGAAAGTGGGACAATCCGCTTTTATTTCCAAATTGAATTTACTGAAAGGTTACTGGCAAGTATCTTTATCTGAAAGGGCAAAGGAAATTTCAGCTTTTGTGACTCCAGATGGCAGATACTAGTTCAAAGTTATGCCATTTGGCATGAAAAACGCCCCAGCAACATTTCAACAGTTAACTAATACAGTAGTTTCAGGATTACCCAATTGTGCGGTATACATCGACGATCTGGTAGTGTTCAGCCAGACATGGAAAGAACATTTAAAACATCTGAGGGAGTTATTTGATCGACTTATTTGTTCGTTCTATGTTCTATAAGTTTATTGGATAAGCATATGGATGATAAGGGCATAGTGTAGGTTAGATGGCCTTTAGTCTTTTCCATGTCGGTGCAACATTGAGGGCCGAAGGGCCTGTACTGCGCTGTATCGTTCTATGTTCACGAGGCGGGTTTGGTGATAAACCTAGCCAAAAGTGAATTTGGAAAAGCCCAAGTCACTTTCCTTGGCAATACAATAGGACAGGGTCGAATGGTCCCACGGGATGTGAAAACAAAAGTTATTGGGAAGTTTCCGATACCCTCGACACGACGGGAAATAATGCGGTTTCTTGGTATGAGTGGATTTTACCGGAAATTTGTCCCAGATTTTAGCAGTGTGGTCGCTCCACTGACGGACTTGCTCAAGAAGGGTAACAAATTCCATCTGACACCATTATATATACTGATCATAACCCTTTGACATTTTTGGAGTGATTCCAGAATAACAATGCAAGGCTGTTTCGCTGGAGTTTATTGTGACAGCCATTTCATTTTAAAATAGTACATGTGGCAGGACAGGAAAATGTGATAGCCGATGCTTTGTCGTGAATGTGATGAATGGACGGATTTTCGGTTGGAGGAAGAAGAATAGGAAAGATGGACTTTATCATTATGCCTGTTTGCATGTGTTTTCTTTTGTGAAACAAAAAGTATATTTACTGTGTACATTTCGTCGTAGATGGTGCAAAAGTGAAAAATGAAACCATCTTGAAGTTGATGGTTTATATTTTTTTCTTGGGGGAGGTGTCATGTGAGAGTACCTTTAAGAAATGGATGTTTAAGAAATGTACCTTTAAAAGTGTAGCAGCTCATATTACTGAAGTGATGTCAGAGTGTGGGTGGAGCTGGGTTTTTAGCTTAGCCATTTTGCAGTGTTTAGTTTCAGTTTCAGAAAGCAGCTGAAATGTGCCTGGCTGGTTTGCTGTGAGCTGTTTTGAAAGGAGTTTTGAGAAAAGAGCTTGGGTGTGTCTGTGTTTTGCAGGGAGCTGGATTTGCTGTGATCTCTGCCATGAAAGACTATCTCTGAATCATTTGGGTGATTTAAACTCATAATAGTAATGTTTTTAACCTGATGTGTTTCTGTTAAAAGGTGTTACCTTTTGGAGGTTTGAAGGAACATTTTGAGGGATTATTTAGTGTTGTTTTATTTTCGGGGTTACCTTTGAAGTAAGGGGTGTTAAGGGATCCAATGTTTATTTTAAAAGTTTAAGTTGAATTCATGGAATAAACATTGTTTTGTGTTTAAAAACCCACGTGTCCACAATTGTCATACCACACCTGGGGAACAAGCAGTGTGTTTCAAAAGCAACAATACATTAAAGGGAGAGGTTGGTTGAACTCCATGATACATTTTGGGGTTCTCAAAACGCCGCTCCCATAACACAACAAAGAGTAAGCAAGTATAGGAGGAAGGAACAACAGACGGCCGAGGCGGATGCAAACATACAACAACAGCAAAAATCGACCAGGAGAAGCAATTCATACCAGCCCACCCAGTTTTGTTTAGTTTGTTCTGTCTGTATTTTCTTTTTTTTAAAAAAGGGGAGGGAGAAAGCCTCTCCCAATGACATGTGTAACAAAATTGGCTCTTCGTTGCTTCTATGTATATACACTTCCCCTGTTTTTATTTTCCCACCCCTTGATTTTTTTAGTTATGTAGTGTTTTTGTTATTTCTTTTTGGTTTCTCGATGTGTACATCAGTAAATATACCATGTATAGAAACAAATTCTCTAAAAAAAAATTACAACCATTTTAGTACTTCCCAACTTATTTCCACAAACCTGCCCATGTGATATTAATAACTCTTTCAGGTCAGTTCGCTGTTCCTCTGGAAGGTAACTCAATAATTTATTCCAATTATCAAGAACATCCACGTTATCCAACTTAATTTGAGGAATGTCTCCTCTAGATTTGGTCCTTCATTCTGAGTTAGAATCACAAAAACCTCCTCCTTTTGCTCAACTTCCCTTTCAAAATAGAACATAGAACATAACAGCGCAGTACAGGCCCTTCGGCCCTCGATGTTGCGCTGACCTGTGAAACCACTCTAAAGCCTATCTACACTATTTCCTTATCGTCCATATGCCTATCCAATGACCATTTGAATGCGTTTAATGATGGCGAGTCCACTAATGTTGCAGGCAGGGCATTCCATGCCCTTACTACTCTCTGAGTAAAGAATCTCCCCTCAATTTAAAGCTATGTCCCCTAGTACTGGACATCACCATCCGAGGAAAAAGGCTCTCAATGTCCACCCTATCTAATCCTCTGATCATCTTGTATGCCTCAATTAAGTCACCTCTTAACCTTCTTCTCTCTAACGAAAATAGCCTCAAGTCCTTCAGCCTTTCCTCATAAGATGTTCCCTCCATACCAGGCAACAGCCTTGTAAATCTCCTCTGTACCCTTTCCAATGCTTCCACATCCTTCCTATAATGCGGCGACCAGAACTGCACGCAATACTCCAAATGCGGGCGCACCAGAGTTTTGTACAACTGCAACATGACCTCATGGCTCCGAAACTCAATTCCTCTACCAATAAAAGCTAATACACCGTACGCCTTCTTAACAACCCTCTCAACCTGGGTGGCAACTTTCAGGGATCTATGGACATGGACACCGAGATCTCTCTGCTCGTCCACACTACCAAGAATCTTACCATTAGCCCAGTACTCTGTCTACCTGTTATTCCTTCCAAAATGAATCACCTCACTTTTCTGCATTAAACTCCATTTGCCACCTGTCAGCCCAGCTCGGCAGCTTATCTATGTCCCTCTGTAACTTGTAACATCCTTCTGCACTGTCCACAACTCCACCGACTTTAGTGTCATCTGCTAATTTACTCACCCATCCTTCTACGCCCTCCTCCAAGTCATTTATAAAAATGACAAACAGCAGCGGCCCCAAAACAGATCCTTGTGGTACACCACTAATAACTGGACACCAGTCAGAACATTTCCCATCAACCACCACCCTTTGTCTTCTATCAGCTAGCCAATTTCTGATCCAGACTGCTAAATCACCCCGAATCCCATGCCTCTGTATTTTATGCAACAGCCTACCATGGGGAACCTTATCAAACGCTTTACTGAAATCCATATACACCACATCAACTGCTTTACCCTCATCCACCTGTTTGGTCACCTTCTCGAAGAACTCAATGAGGTTTGTGAGGCACGACCTACCCTTCACAAAATCATGTTGACTATCTTTAATCAAATTATTCCTTTCCAGATGACTATACATCCTATCTCTTATAAACCTTTCCAAGACTTTTCCCACAACAGAAGTAAGGCTCACTGGTCTATAGTTACCGGGGTTATCTCTACTCCCCTTGCTATCCTCCAGTCTTCTGGCACTATTTCTGTAGACAAAGATGACTTAAAGATCAAAGCCAAAGGCTCAGCAATCTCCTCCCTAGCTTCCCAGAGAATCCTAGGATAAATCCCATCCGGCCCAGGGGACTTATCTATTTTCACACGTTCCAGAATCGCTAACACCTCCTCCTTATGAACCTCAAGCCCTTCTAGTCTAGTAGCCTGTATCTCAGTATTCTCCACAACAACTTTGTCTTTTTCCTGTGTGAATACAGACAAAAAATACTCGTTTAGCACCTATCTCCTCAGACTCCAAGCACAACTTCCCACTACTGTCCTTGACTGGCCCTGCTCTTACCTTAGTCATTCTTTTATTCCTGACATATCTATAGAAAGCTTTAGGGTTATCCTTGATCCTACCTGCCAAAGACTTCTCATGTCCTCACCTGGCTCTTCTTAGCTCTCTCTTTAGGGCCTTCCTAGCTAACTTGTAACTCTCAAGCGCCCTAACTGAACCTTCACGTCTCATCTTTACATAAGCCTCCTTCCTTTTGACAAGTGTTTCAACTGCTTTAGTAAACCATGGTTCCCTCGCTCGACCACTTCCTCCCTGCCTAACAGGTACATACTTATCAAGAACACGCAGTAGCTGTTCCTTGAACATGCTCCACATTTCCATTGTGCCCATGCCCTGCAGTTTTCTTCTCCAGCCGATGCATCCTAAGTCTTGCCTCATCGCATCATAATTGCCTTTCCCCCAGATATGACTCTTGCCTTGCGGTATATACCTATCCCTTTCCATCGCTAAAGTAAACGTAATCGAATTGTGGTCACTATCACCAAAGTGCTCACCTACCTCCAAATTTGACACCTGTCCTGGTTCATTAACCAGTACCAAATCCAATACGGCCTCGCTTCTTGTTGGCCTATCTACATACTGCATCAGGAAACCCTCCTGCACACATTGGACAAAATCGGACCCATCTAAAGTACTCGAACTACAGTGTTTCCAGTCAATATTTGGAAAGTTAAAGTCCCCCATAACAACTACCCTGTTTCTTTCGCTCCTATCCAGAATCATCTTTGCAATCCTTTCCTCGGCATCTCTGGAACTTTTCGGGGGCCTATAGAAAACCCCCAACAGGGTGACCTCTCCTTTCCTGTTTCTTAACTCAGCCCATACTACCTCAGTATTCAAGTCCTCATCAAATGTCCTCTCAGCCACCGTAATACTGTCCTTGACTAACAATGCCACCCCTCCCCCTCTCTTACCACCTTCCCTGAGCTTACTGAAATATCTAAACCTGCAACAACCATTCCTCGCCCTGCTCTATCCATGTCTCCAAAATGGCCACAACATCGAAGTCCCAGGTCCCAACCCATGCCGCAAGCTCACCCACCTTATTCCGGATGCTCCTGGCATTGAAATAGCTTTTAAGCATATTCACATGACACACTCGGTGAGTTTTCCTTCTATCGGGCATTCTTACCAAATAATTCACCTCACTCAATTTCCTTTCAGTCTGATATGGTCCGCAAGACCTTGCTTTTAAAAATTCCTGTCAAAGTTAACTTGGAATAGAAGATGGTGTTTGGAACTGCTCCTCCATTTCTCTCCTACATTTTCTTACTTGTGAGATTGTCAGCAGCAAATGTGGGAGAGGAACAAATGGTGATTGGAGAAGCAGTGAAAACTAGCGGTGGTGAGTTTGAGGCTGGGGAGCCCAAGAGCAGGGCACACGGATTGAGGTCCCAGGGAGCAAGCAGGAGAGGTTGACTGTGAAGCCCACTTGGGAGACGCTGTCAAGGCCCAGGTCAAGTTGTGGGGAGGGGGGGGTGACTGCCATGTGTTGTAGTGAGCAATACAGAGAGTGAACATGCATGGGTCATTTTTGTTAATAACTTATTGATATGACATTGCTTTGCTCAGCAGCTATTTATTTTCTCAACTTTGTTTTGAAAGTTTATCTGAGATTTGCTCAGCAGCCCCTGGAGGGGGAATAAAATGCAGAATGTAGCACCCCCAAGCAAAGAAAGGTTGGACAAGTCTGGCTTCGGCACTGGAGGGGAGGTTAGTGGCGCTGTTAAGTGTATACGGCTACAATTGGGATGATGTGGGATTCGCAAAGAAGGTGTTTGGGGCCATCCCCGCCTTGGACACACACAAACTGATAGTGGGGGGGGGGGGGGAACTGGAACTTGGTGCAGGAGCCAAGGTTGGACAGGTCACGGTCGCACTCGCTGGTCCCATCAGGAGAGGGGGGCGAAGGCGTTAGCTGGGCTGATGGAGGAAATGGGAGGGGTGGACCCTTTGGAGGTTTCTGCACCCGAGGGAACGGGAATACTCGTTTTCCTTAGCAGTCCATAGGTATATTCACGGATCGACTTTTTCGTGGTGGTAAAGACTTTGCTGACTGGGGTTAAGGGGTCGGAATACTCGGCACTGGGTGGATATGGTGCTGGAGAAGGGGTTAGCGCAGAGGCCGGGTGGAAATTAGATGTGGGACTTTTGGGTACCAAGTATTCTGTGACAAAATTAAAAAGGTAATTTAGGAATATGTAGGTTTCAACTGTACGGGTGAGGTGTCGAAGGCGGTCATCTGGGAGGCTCTAAAGGCGGTGGTATGGGGGAGGAGGTGATTTTGTTTAAGGCCAGGGTGGACAAAGGGGAGAGGTTGGAGCGGCAGAGGGTAATAGATGAGATGTTGGAGGTAGATAGGAGTTATGCAGAGGATGGGGACCCAGCAAAGCTGGAAAAGAGGAAGGGACTACAGGCGAGCTTTGACCGGCTATCTACCAGGAAGGCAGTGCGCCAACTGAGACGAGCAAGGGGTGCAGTTTACGAACATGGAGATAAGGTATGTTAGCAGGTCAGCTCCGGAGGGAAGCAGCGGCAAGGGAAATTGTGTAGGTGAGGGATAGGGCAGGGAAGTTGGTGGTGGCTTCAAATCTAATTAACAAGGTTTTTGAGGAATTTTATGAGAGGTTGAACAGGTCAGGGCCACCTGGGGGAGACCGGGAGATTCAGGAATTTCTAGATGGGTTGGAGTACCCGAGGTTAGAGGTGGGGGACAGGGCTACATTAGAAGGAGCGATAGTGGAGCAGGAGATAAAGGATGCGATTGGGAGGATGCAGTCAGGGAAGGTGGCAGGGCCGGATGGGTTTCCAGTGGAATATTATAAAAAATTCAAGGATAAGCTGGCACCCCTGATGGTGGGGATGTTTGAAGAGGTGATAGGGAAGGGAGTGTTGCCACAAACCTTGGGGCAGGCATCGAAATCCCTGTTGCTAAAAAAAGATAGGGATCCGACAGAGTGTGCGTCGTATAGGCCCATATCACTTCTGAATGTGGACGTAAAAGTATTGGCGAAGGTACTGGCGGGTAGCCTGGAGGAGTGCCTCCCGAAGGTGATAGGTGAAGATCAGACGGGGTTCGTGAAAGGGAGGCAGCTCTTTTCAAACATTAGAAGGTTATTGAATGTGGTTATGGCACCGGCAGAGGGGAAGGAAACAGAGGTGGTTGTTGCATTGCATTCTCAGCAGAAGGCATTTGACTGGGTAGAATGGGGGTACTTGATGGCAGTTCTGGAGCCGTTTGGGATTGGACCAAGATTTGTGAACTGGGTAAAGCTATTATATAAGGAGCCGAGGGCAAGTGTCCACACAAACAACATCAGCTCGAGATACTTTTCTCTCCACCGTGGGACTAGGCAGGGATGTCCTATGTCTCCCCTGCTGTTTGCACTCGCGATTGAGCCGTTGGCCATCGCATTAAGAAGTTCGGGGGTATGGAAAGGAATAGTGTGGGGGGGAATAGAGCAAAGGGTGTCCTTGTATGCCGATGACTTGCTGTTATACATGTCGGAACCAAGTGTGTCGCTTGGGGGAATATTGGAGCTGCTTCGAGTGTTTGGGTCTTTCTCGGGATACAAACTAAATTTCAACAAGAGTGAGTATTTTGTGGTGTCTCGGCCAGTGGTGGAGGCAGGGGTGGCGGTGAGGGGGGCTGCCATTCCGTAGGGCAAGGACTCACTTTCGGTACCTGAGGGTGCAGGTTACCCGGGAGTGGGGGGGGGGGGGCTCCGCAGGTACAACATTTCTAGTCTGGAAGGGAGTGAAAGCTGATCTGGCAAGGTGGGACAGTCTCCCTTTGTCACTGGCGGGTCAGGTACAGGAGGTTAAAATGAACGTGTTGCCGCGATTTCTGTTTATTTTTCAATGCCGACCGATTTTCCTGCCAAAGGCTTTTTTCAGAGAGATTGAGGGAAGGATTACGTCATTCATATGGGGAGGGAAGGTGGCCAGAGTTAGAAAGGTGCAACTACAGAGGGGAAGGCATGCAGGAGGTTTGGGTCTTTCTAACCTGATGTATTACTACTGTGCGGCGAATATGGAGAAGGTGCGGAGCTGGGTAAGAGGGGTTAATTCCCAGTGGGTCAGAATGGAGGATAGTTTGTGCAGGGGGTCGGGATTGAAAGCACTAGCAACAGTGCCGCTCCCGATAGCCCCGGAGAAGTACTCAGGGAGTCCGGTAATAATAGCTTCATTGAGAATTTGGGGCAGGGTCAAGGGAAATGCCGATTCGGGGGAACCACAGATTTGAGCCAGGGAGGTGGGATGGAAATTTTCGGAAATGGGAGGAGAAGGGGATTAAGACACTGAAAGATTTGTTTCTTCTGGGTCGGTTTGCAGGATTGAAGGAGCTGGAAGCGAAGTATGGGCTGGAGCAGGGGGAAATGTTTAGATACATGCAGGTTTGAGATTTTGCCAGAAAGGAGATACAGAACTTCCCGGAGGAGCCGGCTTCCACATTGCTCGAGGAGGTGCTGACGACAGGGAGACTGGAGAAGGGGGTAGTGTCGGCGGTTTACGGGGCTATTTTGGAAGAGGAGAAGGCGCCACTGGAAGGGATCAAAGCAAAGTGGGAGGAAGAGTTGGGAGAGGATATGGAGGAGGGGTTCTGGTGTGAGGTGCTCGGGAGAGTGAATGCCTCCACCTCGTGCACGAGGTTGGGGCTGATACAGCTGAAGGTGATATACAGAGCACACGTCACGAGGGTGAGGATGAGCTGATTCTCAGGAAAGCAGGAAAGCAACACACCATCCTAGAGTCTCTTTCACATCCACAGAAGCGCCTATCTGTGATCCTTACTATAGAGTCCCCTATAACTTTTGTTCTCCTGCACTCTGCCCTCCGATGCTGAGCAACAGAGCCAGCTTTGGACAGCTTTGACAGCCTAGTTTCCTGTCACACAACAGTTCCAATGATTGTGTGTAAAAAGTGCAGAACCTTTTCACTTAACAATTCCAAAGGGTAACTTATCTCTCCCTCAAAGTGTCCCAGGGCCCTCTCCGAAGAAGTGGCCCTGGTTATCCAAAGACCTCTCTCAAATTCAGAGCTCCTGTTACCTATTTTAATCTGCACACTCTGGATTCCACACTCCTGTTCTTCCAACATCGCACTTCAGTGATGGCAGCTGGTGATTTAAATGGCCAGCTGCCTCCCTGAATCATGCACAAGCGAAGCCTGACCCAACTCCAGTCCTGCGAGGATGGGAAACGGCGGGTTCAGGAGAATTTTCATCCATTTCTGGGTTTTCGCCATGATGGAGAGGATTTCTGTCATAAGAACAAAGAAAAGTACAGCACAGGAACAGGCCCTTCGGCCCTCCAAGCCCGTGCCGACCATGCTGGCCGTCTAAACTAAAATCTTCTACACTTCCTGTGTCCGTATCCCTCTATTCCAATCCTATTCATGTATTTGTCAAGATGCCCCTTAAATGTCACTATAGTCCCTGCTTCCACCACCTCCTCCGGCAGAGAGTTCCAGGCACCAACTACCCTCTGTGTAAAAAAAACTTGCCTCTTACATCTCCTCTAAACTTGCCCCTCGCACCTAAAACCTATGCCCCCCAGTAATTGACCCCTCTACCCTGGGAAAAAGCCTCTGACTATCCACTCTGTCTATGCCCCTCATAATTTTGTAGACCTCTATCAAGTCGCCCCTCAACCTCCAATGTTCTAGTGAGAACAAACCGAGTTTATTCAACCGCTCCTCACAGCTAATGCCCTCCATACCAGGCAACATCCTGGTAAATCTATTCTGCACCCTCTCCAAAGCCTCCACATCCTTCTGGTAGTCTGGCGACCAGAATTGATCACTATACTCCAAGTGTGGCCTCAGGTTCTATACAGCTGCAATATGACTTGCCAATTCTTATACTCAATTCCCCGGTCATGGTGAAAATCCAGGCCAAAGTGCTTAATTCCCCACCAAACAATCCAGCAGGGATCCCACACTGTGATGATGAGAAAGAGATTAGCAAGGCCCCAAATTTAAAAAAACAAAATTTGGCATCAGAGAGACATGTTTCTTCCTCCCTGTCCCTTACCCTGGGTGAACTGTTAGGGACTGACTGACTTCTGTGAGCACTTCCAGCCTCTTCATCAGGCTTTTCCTCAGCTGAAAATAAACAACAAAGGAGATATTATCCATGTGTCAATGGTGCAATCCTCCAAGGCAATGCAGTAAAACTGCTTCAACCCCAACCAAATACCTGCAGCATTTTCCAGTGACAAGGTCCAAATATTTTTCCTCACCGTGCAATTATTTCTCTCCAGCTCCCTGAATTCTGTCAGAGTGGGATTTCCCAGGGGCAGGGGCAGGCAGACCCTCTCCTCTCAGACAGACAAAAAGTACACCTCATCAAAGAGACCACTTTTTCTGTCAAGGCCCAAACACTGAGGGTACCTGGCTGGTATTTCTTCCTCCCAACTCCAGAGACTGATTGTGGGGTCTGTGCTGTTACCCAAGTAGTTCAGTAAACAAAATGGGAATCAGACTGGATATTTTGCACCTTGTACAGCAGACGTTAGCCTGTTCAGTGGATATCAATCTCACCTCTGAAGGCCAGAAAATAACGAGTTCAAGCCCCACTCAGAGACTTTAACACATGACCGGACACCACTACAAAGGGAATTTTGTACCGTCAGAGATGCAAGGTGGGCGCCGAGGTCCCAGGATCGATCCCGGCTCTGGGTCACTGTTCGTGTGGAGTTTGAACTTTCTTCTCGTGCTGCATGGGTTTCGCCCCCACAACCCAAAGATGTGCAGGGTAGGTGGATTGGCCACGCTAAATTTCCCCTTATTTGGAAAAAATAAATTGGACACTCTAAATTTATTTTTTTTAAAAGAGATGAAAGGTGGGATTTACTGCGCAGCCACCAAGTGTTGCACAGCAGCGGGAGGCGGCCCACTATTGGTCAGTGGCAGGATCTCCTGGTCCTGCTGTTGTCAACAACGTTTCCCATTAAATGACTTCCGGTGGCAGCCATGGTGTGAGTGGTCGCACATAGGGCAGCTCCTGCTCGAAAGGCATAGGAAAGAGCTCCTTTTACCCGATATTGGGTGTAATTTTCAAAAAAAAGGTGCAGTTGAAGGTCGAAGGAGTACTTTCCCCCGGGAGTGGTATGTGCGCTGGTTACCAAACCCAGCAAAAGACGGTGAGAGACCCGGCCAAGGAGTTGGAGGAAACCTGTGGCACAGCAGTTAGTGGAAGGATGTGCTTGTGCAAGTCAGAAAGCCCCAGATGGAGCAGTTGATGGCTTTCGTCAAGCAGTGCAGCAGAGGAAGGAGATGCGGGAGGACCGCTCGAAGGCTATTGAAGGGGCTGTGGCACCCCTGAAGACCTCGATGGAGCAGGTGGAGAAATGTTTGGAGGTGCAGGAGTCGCAGATCCGGGAGATTGAAGGATTGTTCTCAGAACACAGGGATCAAGTGGTGATATTGGAGGCTCTTAGGAGACCTTTGCAAGACGTTGATGGCAAAGGTGGAGGAGCAGGAGAGCAGCTCGAGAAGGCTGATGTTGTGGATAGTGGACCTGCCTGAAGGAGTGAAAGGTGTGAGTGCCACGAGGAATGTGTCAAAGATGCTGGCGGGCTGGTGGTGGAGGAAGCCGCTGGATAAAGCCCCCGAAATGGATAGAGCACACAGGACTCTGCGGCAGAAGCCTAAAGCTGGGGAGCTGCTGCGGGCGCTGATCGTGAGACTCCACAATTTTGTGGAGAAAGAGACTATCTTGCGTAGGGCCAAGGAGTGAATGGGAAGGGCACAAGGTCCGAATATATCAGGACATTGGGGCCGAGTTGGCGAAATGGCGTGCAGGGTTCAACAAGGCCAACGCGGTGCTGTATCGTCGACAGATCAGGTTTGGGGTGCTCCACCCGGTGAAGTTATGGGTGACGTTTCAAGGCCGAGAATATTATTTCGAGACCCCAGAAGTGGCTGAGGACTTCATCAAGGAGCATAAACTGGCGGAGAACTGAGTTGAACACTCTGGGGTACTGGCATTTTGTAATGGTTGGGTGAAGTGGGGGTAGGGATTGGACGGTTCTTTTTCGGGTTTGTTATTTATTATTGGGTTGATAAAAGGTAGCAGGGGTGAAAAGCTTTCAGTGGGAATGGATGTTCCCTTCCCCCCACCCTTGTTTCATGGGGCTGTTTGTGTTTTACCTCTTGTTTGTTTTGCTCTCGGGGGGAGGTGACCTGAAGTTCAGGATAGGTCTTTTGTTTGGGTGGGGCAGATAAAGGTGAGGGGGGGGGGGACCTTCCGGTGGCGGCCATGGAGGAGTAGAACATAGAACATACAGCACAGAACAGGCCCTTTGGCCCACGATGTTGTGCCGAACTTTTGTCCTAGATTAAGAACAAATCAATCTACACCCCATCATTCTACCGTAATCCATGTAACTATCCAATAGCCGCTTGAAAGTCCCTAATGTTTCCGACTCAACTACTTTCACAGGCAGTGCATTCCATGCCCCCACTACTCTCTGGGTAAAGAACCTACCTCTGACATCCCCCCCTATATCTTCCACCGTTCACCTTAAATTTATGTCCCCTTGTAATGGTTAGTTCCAGCCGAGGAAAAAGTCTCTGACTGTCCACTCTATCTATTCCCCTGATCATATTATAAACCTCTATCAAGTCGCCCCTCATCCTTCTCCGTTCTAATGAGAAAAGGCCCAGCACCTTCAACCTTTCCTCGTAAGACCTACCCTCCATTCCAAGCAACAGCCTGGTAAATCTGCTTTGCACCTTTTCCAAAGCTTCCACATCCTTCCTCAAATGAGGCGACCTGAACTGTACACAGTACTCCAAATGCGGCCTTACCAAGGTTTTGTACAGCTGCATTATCACCTCACGGCTCTTAAATTCAATTCCTCTACTAATGAAAGATAGCACACCATGGGCCTTCTTCACAGCTCTATCCACTTGAGTGGCAACTTTCAAAGATCTATGAGCATAGACCCAAAGATCGCTCTGCTCCTCCACATTGCCAAGAACCCTACCGTTAACCCTGTATTCCACATTCATATTTGTCCTTCCAAAATGGACAACCTCACACTTAGAACATAGAACATAGAACACTACAGCGCAGTACGGGCCCTTCGGCCCTCGATGTTGCGCCGACCTGTGAAACCATCTGAAGCCTATCTGACCTACACTATTCCATTTTCATCCATATGTCTATCCAGTGACCACTTAAATGCCCTTAAAGTTGGCGAGTCTACTACTGTTGCAGGCAGGGCGTTCCACACCCCTACTACTCTCTGAGTAAAGAAACTGCCTCTGACATCTGTCCTATATCTCTCACCCCTCAATTTAAAGCTATGTCCCCTCGTGTTGGTCATCACCATCCGAGGAAAAAGACTCTCACTGTCCACCCTATCTAACCCTCTGACTATCTTATATGTCTCTATTAAGTCACCTCTCAGCCTTCTCCTCTCTAACGAAAACAACCTCAATTCCCTGAGCCTTTCCTCGTAAGACCTTCCCTCCATACCAGGCAACATCCTAGTAAATCTCCTCTGAACCCTTTCCAAAGCTTCCACATCCTTCCTATAATGTGGTGACCAGAACTGCACGCAGTACTCCAGGTGTGGCCGCACCAGAGTTATGTACAGCTGCAGCATGACCCTGTGGTTCCGAAACTCAATCCCCCTGCTTATAAAGGCTAGCACACCATATGCCTTCTTAACAGCCCTATTAACCTGGGTGGCAACTTTCAAGGATTTATGTACCTGGATGCCGAGATCTCTCTGTTCATCTGCACTACCAAGAATCTTGCCATTAGCCCAGTACTCTGCATTCCTGTTACTCCTTCCAAAGTGAACCACCTCACACTTTTCCACATTAAACTCCATCTGCCACCTCTCAGCCCAGCTCTGCAGCTTATCTATGTCCCTCTGTATCCTATAACATCCTTCAGCACTATCCACAACTCCACCGACCTTCGTGTCATCTGCAAATTTACTAACCCATCCTTCTACACCCTCTTCCAGGTCATTTATAAAAATGACAAACAGCAGTGGCCCCAAAACAGATCCTTGCGGTACACCACTAGTAACTGAACTCCAGGATGAACATTTGCCATCAACCACCACCCTCTGTCTTCTTTCAGCTAGCCAATTACTGATCCAAACCGCTAAATCACCTTCAATTCCATACTTCCTTATTTTCTGCAATAGCCTACCGTGGGGAACCTTATCAAACGCCTTACTGAAATCCATATACACCACATCAACAGCTTTACCCTGATCCACCTGTTTGGTCACCTTCTCAAAAAACTCAATAAGGTTTGTGAGACATGACCTACCCTTCACAAAACCGTGTTGAGTATCGCTAATCAACTTGTTCTTTTCAAGATGATTATAAACCCTATCTCTTATAACCTTTTCCAACATTTTACCCACAACCGAAGTAAGGCTCACAGGTCTATAATTACCAGGGTTGTCTCTACTCCCCTTCTTGAACAAGGGGACAACATTTGCTATCCTCCAGTCTTCCGGCACTATTCCTGTCGACAAAGACGACATAAATATCAAGGACAAAGGCTCTGCAATCTCCTCCCTGGCTTCCCAGAGAATCCTAGGATAAATCCCATCTGGTCCAGGGGACTTATCTATTTTGACATTTTCTAAAATTGCTAACACCTCCTCCTTTTGAACCTCAATTCCATCTAGCCTGGTCGACTGAACCTGAGTGTTCTCCTCGACAACATTGTCTTTCTCCAGTGTAAACACTGACGAAAAATATCCATTTAATGCTTCCCCTATCTCCTCTGATTCCACACACAACTTTCCACTACTATCCTTGATTGGCCCTAATCTTACTCGAGTCATTCTTTTGTTCCTGATATACCTATAGAAAGCCTTAGGGTTTTCCTTGATCCTATCCGCCAACGACTTTTCGTGTCCTCTCCTCGCTCTTCTTAACTCTCCCTTTAGTTCCTTCCTGGCTAACTTGTAACTCTCAAGTGCCCTAACTGAGCCTTCATGTCTCATCCTAACATAAGCCTTCTTCTTCCTCTTGACAAGTGCTTCAACTTCCTTAGTAACCACGGCTCCCTTGCTCGACAACTTCCTCCCTGCCTGACAGGTACATACTTATCAAGGACACGCAGTAGCTGTTCCTTGAAAAAGCTCCACATTTCGATTGTACCCATCCCCTGCAGTTTCCTCCCCCATCCTATACCTCCTAAATCTTGCCGAATAGCATCATAATTGCCTTTCCCCCAGCTATAATTCTTGCCTTGCGGTATATACCTATCCCTGCCCATTGCTAAAGTAAACATAACCGAGTTGTGATCACTATCACCAAAGTGCTCACCTACATCTAAATCTAACACCTTTCAGGGTTTTCAGGGTTAAACTCCATCTGCCACTTCTCAGCCCAGCTCTGCATCCTATCTATGTCTCTTTGCAGCCGACAACAGCCCTGCTCACTATCCACAACTCCATCAACCTTCGTAGCGTCTGCAAATTTACTGACCCACCTTTCAACTCCCTCATCCAAGTCATTAATGAAAATCACAAACAGCAGAGGACCCAGAACTGATCCCTGCGGTACGCCACTGGTAACTGGGCTCCAGGCTGAATATTTGCCATCCACCACCACTCTCCGACTTCTATCGGTTAGCCAGTTCCTTATCCAACTGGCCAAATTTCCAATTATCCCATGCCTCCTTACTTTCTGCATAAGCCTACCATGGGGAACCTTATCAAATGCCTTACTAAAGGGAAACTGGGGTCAGTGGAGGAGGCACAGGAAGAAGGAGATGTCCGAATAGGTCGCATACACGGCAGCTCCCGCCGGGATCGGGGTTTCGGGCCTTTAAACGGGGCGACATTGGCATTTGGAAGGTGAATACCGGCGTGGGAAAGGACGCTGGAGAGGTTCCCCCCACTGCTGTATGGAGGGAACCAGGAGCGTGCCGTTAAACGAGCGATTGCGGGGAAGAGAGAGGAGCGGGTCCAGGAGGACAAAATGGCGGCTGGCGCGGACCAAGAAGTGTGGGCCCAGTGGTCGAGAGAGCAGCAAGAATTTCTGAGGAGCTGCTTCGCAGAGCTGAAGATGGAGATGCTGGCCCCTATGAAGGCCCCCATGGAAAAGATGGTGGAGGTTCAGAAGGTACAGGAGAAGGTGATCAAAGAGGTGGAGAGGAAGGTATCTGAGAATGAGGACGAGATCCTGGGCCTGGCGGTCAGGGTGGAGGCGCACGAGGCCCCACACAAGAGATGGCAGGAGAGACTGGATGACCTCGAATATAGGTCTCGGAGTCACAACCTGCGGATCCTGTGCCTCCCTGAAGGTGTGGAGGGGGCTGACGCGAGCACGTATGTGACTACAATGCTGGGGACGCCGATGGGCGCGGGGGCCTTCCCGCGGCCCTTGGAACTGGACGGGGCACATAGAGTCCTCGTGAGGAAACTGAGGCCGAACGAACCACCGAGGGCGATGGTGATAAGGTTCCATCGCTTTACAGACAGGGAGTGTGTGCTGCCTTTGGGCAAAGAAGGAGCGGAGCAGTAAGTGGGAGAACGGCGAGATTCGCATATACCGGGACTTGGGAACTGAACTGGCGAGGAGGCATGCGGGATTCAACCGGGCTAAGGCGGTCCTCTACAGCAAAGGGGTGAAGTTCGGGCTCCTGCATCCAGCGAGACTTTGGGTAACGTACAAGGACAGGCACCACAATTTTGATACACCAGATGAGGCATTCAATTAAGGACATTCATTAAGCACGAAAAGCTGGACTTTAACTAAGGGGCAGCTGCACGTGGGTGAAACGCGCTGGCGGAGATGTGTAACCGGGTGTTGGCCTGGGGCAAGATTGTTAGTAGAATTTAAGTTTTTTTGCTTTTCTTTTCCTGTTTTTTGTTTCAGGGTAACGCCCGGGTTGTGGTGTCCGGTGCACGGGAATGATCTGGATGGCACTTGTCCTCGTACCCTGTGGGGAAGGGGGGTTGGTGGCCTGAAGGAGGAGACAATAGTAAGGTTGGAGATAGAGGTGGGAGCGGCCGGGTCAGCATGGGTCAGCTGACTAACAGAAACGCAATGGGGGGGGGGAAATCAGTGTTAAGCGGGTGCTTGGCATGGGGGGTTGGGATTGGGGGCTGGGGGGGAAGGTGCTGCTTTGTTAACTGAAGGGAGCCAACTGTTGGGGACGGATGGAGAGTCCGGTTGGGGGGCCTCCAGCTAGAGGGCTGGAGCGAGCAGGGAGCGCGGGCACATGGCTGGCCGAAAAAGGGAGATGGGTAGTCGGCAGGGAGGGGGGAGGGGTCAACCAACCGTCCAGACTGATCACGTGGAATGTGAGGGGCCTGAACGGGCCGATCAAGAGGTCCCGCGTGTGCTCGCATTTAAAGGGGTTGAAGGCGGACGTTGCCATGCTGCAGGAGACGCACTTAAAACTCACTGACCAAACAAGGTTAAGGAGGGGATGGGTGGGCCAGCTGTTCCACTCGGGGCTAGACTCAAAGACCAGAGGGCTGGCAATTCTGGTTCGTAAACGGGTGCCATTTGAGGCAGGGAGCATCGTGGCAGACAAGAGGGGCAGGTATATAATGGTGAGTGGCAAGCTACAGGCGGCCCAGGTGGTGTTAGTGAATGTGTATGCCCCGAACTGGGATGATGCGGAATTCATGAGGGGGTCTCAGATCATGCCCGCACTGGGTGGACCTGCGACTGGGGGCGGAGCGGGGGCAGCACCCTGTCTGGAGACTGGATGTGGGGCTGCTGCCGGATGAAGAGGTGTGTGGGCGGAAAAGGAGGAGCATTCAGGACTATGTGATAACAAATGACACAGGGGAGGTAACAGCAGCAGCGGCTTGGGTGGCTATGCAGGTTATCAGAGGGGAGTTAATCTCTATTAGGTCCCACTGAGAGAAGAGGGAGAGGGCGGAGAGGCAGAGGCTGGTGGGAGAGATGCTTAGAGTAGACAGGAAGTACGCGGAGGCCCCCGAGAGGGGGGCTGCTAAAGGAGCGCAGGAGATTACAGGCGGAGTTCGATTTGCTGACCACGGGAAAGGCGGAGGCGCAGCTGAGGAAAGTGAAGGGGCAGTCTACAAGTATGGGGAGAAAGCCAGGAAGATGCTGGCGCACCAACTTCGCAGGAGGGAGGCGGCCAGGGAGATCGGGGGAGTGAGGGATAAAGAAGGTAATACGGTGTTGAGCCCAGAGAGGATTAATGAAGTTTTCAAGGAGTTTTATGGAAGCTGTACGAGTCAGAACGCCCGAGGGGAAGTGAAGGGATGAAGCAATTTATGGATCAATTGAGGTTCCCAACGGTCGACGAGGATCGGGTGGAGGGACTGGGGGCCATGATTGAGTTGGAGGAAATAGTTAAGGGACTGGCAAGTATGCAGTCGGGCAAGGCCCCGGGTCCGAAAGGCTTCCCTGTAGAATTTTATAAGAAGTTCTCGGAGCTACTGAGCCCGCTCCTGCTAAGAACCTTTAACGAGGCAAAGGAGAGAGGAACCCTCCCCCCAACAATGTCACAGGCATTGACCTCGCTCATTTTGAAGAAGGAGAAGGATTCACTTCAATGTGGGTCCTATAGGCCGATATCGCTCCTGAATGTGGATGCCAAACTGCTGGCACAAATTCTGGCTACCAGAATAGAGGACTGTGTCCTGGGAGTGATCGAGGAGGACCAGACGGGTTTCATCAAGGGCAGGCAACTGAACACAAATGTGAGGAGGCTCCTGAATATTATTATGATGCCCTCGAAGGGAGGGGATGCAGAAGTCGTGGCTGCAATTGGCAGGGTGGAGTGTGAGTAACTGTGGGAAGTGTTAGGTAGGTTTAGATTCGGGGAGGGATTCATAGGGTGGGTCAAGCCACTGTATCAGGCTCCCGTAGTGAGTGTGTCCACGAACCGGCTGAGGTCAGAGTATTTCAGACTGTACCGAGGGACGAGGCAGGGGTGCCCCCTATCCCCGTTACTATTTGCCCTGGCAATTGAGCCGTTGGCCATACCGCTGAGGACTTCGAGGAACTGGAGGGGGCTGGTCGGGAGGCAAAGAGCACAGGGTTTCCCTCTACGCGGATGACCTGCTATTGTATATTTCGGATCCGCTAGAGGGGATGGGGGAGGTTGTGTGGATCCTGGGGGATTTTGGGAGCTTCTCGGGGTACAAGTTGAATGTGGGGCAAAGTGAGCTGTTTGTCATCCACGCTAGGGGTCAGGAGAGACTGGGGGAGCTCCTGCTCAAAATGGTGGAGAGGAGATTTTGTTATTTAGGTATACAGGTGGCGAGGAACTGGGATGCCCTACACAGGCTCAATTTATCTCGGCTTGTAGAGCAGATGGAGGGAGACTTTAAAAGGTGGGACATGCTCCCGCTTTCCCTGGCGGGAAGAGTGCAGATTGTGAAGATGATGGTTCTTCCCAGATTCCTGATTGTTTTTCAGTGCCTCCCCATTTTCATCCCCAAATCCTTCTTCAAGCAGGTGAACAGGATTATCACGGGATTTGTGTGGGCAAACAAGACCCCACGGGTCCGGGGGGGGTTGGCACTATGGAGGGGGCGGTGTCATGCAAAGGCACCAGCTTAGGGGCACTAGTAACGACACCGCTGCCGTTCTCGCCGACACGATATGCCACAAGCCCGGTGGTGACAGCGGCACTGAGGGTCTGGGGTCAGTGGAGGAGGCACAGGAAGAAGGAGGGGGCCTCAGTTTGGACCCTGGTACAGAACAACCATAGATTTTCTCCGGGCAAGATAGACGGGGGTTCCAAGGCTGGTATAGTGAAGGCATTAGAAGGATGGGAGACCTGTTTATAGATGGGACTTTCCCTAGCTTGAAGGCGCTGGAGGAGAAGTTCGGCCTGCCCCAGGAAATGCTTTCAGATACCTCCAGGTCCGGGACTTTCTCAAAAAACAGGTGGTGACATTTCAGCGGCTACCCCCTCGAAGGATACAGGACAGGGTAGTGTGTGGCATCTGGGAAGGAGAGGGGAAGGTGTCGGACATATACCAGGAGCTGCAGCAGGCGGATGAAACCTCAGTGGAGGAGTTGAAGGGCAAGTGGGAGGAGGCGCTAGGCGAGGTGCTAGATGAGGGCCTGTGGGCTGATGCCCTGGGCAGGGTGAATTCGTCCGCATCACGTGCCAGGTTCAGTTTGATTCAGTTTAAGGTGGTTTTCCTTGATCCTACCCGCCAAAGATTTTTCATGCCCTCTCTTAGCTCTCCTAATCCCTTTAGAACATAGAACAGTACAGCACAGAACAGGCCCTTCGGCCCTCGATGTTGTGCCGAACAATGATCACCCCACTTAAACCCACGTAACCCGTATACCCGTAACCCAACAATCCCCCCATTAACCTTACACTATGGGCAATTTAGCATGGCCAATCCACCTAACCCGCACATCTTTGGACTGTGGGAGGAAACCGGAGCACCCGGAGGAAACCCACGCGCACACGGGGAGGACGTGCAGACTCCACACAGACAGTGACCCAGCCGGGAATCGAACCTGGGACCCTGGAGCTGTGAAGCATTGATGCTAACCACCATGCTACCATGAGGCCCTTTCTTCAGTTGCTTCCTGGCTATCTTGTATTCCTCCAGCGCCCTGTCTGAACTTGGTTTCCTCAGCCTTACATAAGCATCCTTCTTCCTCTTAACAAGACATTCAACCCCGGGCTCACATGACGATGGCGAGAATGTGCACGTTTTTTGGGGTGGAGGACAGGTGCGCGAGATGTGCAGGGAGTCCGACGGACCATGTCCATATGTTTTGGGCATTCCCGGCGCTTAAAGAATTCTGGCAGGGCTTTGTGAGGGCTATGTCCAGGATTTTGGACACGCGGGTGAAGCCGAGTCCAACAATAGCAATATTTGGGGTGTCGGAGGATCCAGGAGTGCAGGAAGCGAAACAGGCCAAGGTGTTGGCCTTTGCCTTCCTGGTAGCCCGGAGACGGATCTTGTTAATGTGGAGGGACTCGAAACCCCCGCGCGTGGAGACCTGGGTTAGTGACATGGCTGGGTTCCTCAGCCTGGAGCGAATAAAGTTTGCTTTGAGTGGGTCCTTGCTGGGATTCTCCAGGCGGTGGCAACCTTTCCTTGACTTTCTAGGTGAGCGGTAAAATGTCAGCAGCAGCAGCAGCAGCAACTGAGGGGGGGGGGGGGGGGGGGGGGGGGGGGGGGGGGGGGAGAGATTGTCTATTTAATGTATATTTGCGTTTTGTATAATGATAACAGCCACCTAGTTTTGTTAAATATTTTTTGTTTATTTTTCTGTTGTATAAAAATTCTGGTAGAAAAAAGCTTTAATAAAAACTTTTTGGCGACTTCCGGTTGCGGCTATGACCAGCTAAGTCGCACGTTTGGCGGCTCCTGCTACAAAGGTGTTTTCGGGCCGATTGGAGGGCCCCAACGGCGCTGTAAGGACAAATCCCGGTGGGGGAAGGCTCCCTGAGGAGAACCAGACCAACTTTATGGTCGGTACCCGGAGTGGGGTGGTAAAAAAAGCAACAGCAGCTCCCCAAAAAAAGCGGGGGAAGAAGACCAAAATGGCGGCCGGTGGCGCACCCGAGGAATGGAGGAAATGGGCGGAGGAGCAGCAGGCCGCTCTCCTGCGCTTCTTTACGGAGCTGAAAATGGAGATCTTGGAGTCAATGAATGCGACGACCACCAGGCTGATGGGAGCCCAGGCGACCCAAGAGGCGTCGATTCGGGAGCTGCAGCAGGAGATGACTGTGAGGGAGGAGGAGGCCACGGTCCTCGTGGGAAAGGTAGAGGTGCACGAGGCACTCCACCTGAAATGGCAGAGCCGTTTTGAGGAGCTGGATACCCGAATGAGGCGGAAGAACCTGAGGATCTTGGGCCTGGCAGAAGGCCTGGAGGAGTCAGACCTCCCGGGATACGTAGCAGAAATGCTGAGCTCCCTGATGGGGGCAGGGGCCGTCCCTTCGCCCCTGGAGCTGGAAGAGGCCTACAGGGTCATGGCTAGGAAGCCAAGAGCAAATGAGCCCCCGAGGGCGGTGCTGGTGCGGTTCCAGCGACTCAGCGATCGTGAGAGAGTGCTGGAGTGGGCCAAGAGGGAAAGGAGCAGCAAGTGGGAGAATTCGACGGTGAGGGTCTATCAGGACTGGAGTGCGGAGGTGGCTAAGCGGCGGGCCCGGTACAACCGGACGAAGGCGGAGCTACATGCAAAACGGATCAGGTTCGGAATGCTGCAGCCAGCGCGCTTGTGGGTCACCTACAGGAACCAACACCACTATTTTGAGTCCCCAGAGGAGGCGTGGGCCTTTGTACAGGAAGAGAAACTGGACTCGAATTAGACCCAGGGGGTACTTGGCGGCCGTAGCCGCTCGGGTACTTTCAGCTGAACAAGCGGTTCTTTTTTTTTTTCGGCTGGGTCGGAACTGGGCAACTCTTATTGGAACGGTTTCCTTTTTTTTTCTTCTTCTTTCCTTGTTTGGATCTTGAACTCTTGCTTTGGGTTTTTCTTCTGATGTTTTTTCCCCCCTTTGCCAACTTCCCTTAGTTATTGTTATTGTGGTTATTCATGGTTATTTATGGTTATTTATACTGTTTGGTAGAGGGCGACTGTTAAGTACATTGTTATTTGTTATCTATCTGTTATTTATAATGTTAAGTTGGGGAGGCGGGACGGGGGGGAGAGCAGATCGGGGATATGGGCTCCTAGGGGGGGTTCTTTACAGGCATGGACGGGGACGGGGGTGGAACTGAAGATGGCGGGGTGGGGTGTGGCAGGGCGAAAGCGCGGGCTTTCCTCTGTTTTCCCGCGCGCGGGGCAGAGGAGGGGGGAGGGGAGGAGTGCGGGGCGTGGCTAGCAATGGCGACCTTTCCCGCGTTGGAGCGGGGCCAGGGAGGAGTGGCAAGGGGGGGTGAGGCCCCCCCCCCGAGCCGGGGGGAGTCGGAGTGTGGCAGGAGCAGCCGGGTCAGCGCAAACCTGCTGACTTACGGGAGTACGATGGAGGGTACATCGCGGCTAGGAGGGGTCCTAGCCTGCGGGGGGGGGGGGGGGGGGGGGTAGGGAGGGACACCGGGTTGCTGCTGGAAAGACCAGAAACGGGAAGTGGAGGACTGGAGAGGTGGGGGGAGGGGGCCATCGCCATGGGGAGCGGGTCAGAAGGGGAGGGTCGACCCGGGGCGAGCAGGGAACGGGACATGGCTAATCGGCAGGGGAAGGGGGCGGGTCGTTCTGCGACCCGGCTGATCACTTGGAACGTGAGGGGGCTGAATGGGCCGGTCAAGAGATCAAGGGTCTTCTCACACCTGAAGGGACTGAAGGCTGATGTAGCAATGTTACAGGAGACCCATTTGAAGGTAGTGGACCAGGTTCGCCTGAGAAGGGGGTGGGTGGGACAGGTGTTCCACTCTGGATTGGACGCAAAGAACCGGGGGGTGGCGATTCTGGTGGGAAAGAGGGTGTCGTTCGTGGCGGAGGAGGTGGTGGCGGATAAGGAGGGTAGGTATGTGATGGTGAAGGGTAAGCTGCAGGGGGAGAAAGTGGTGATGGTCAACGTATATGCCCCAAACTGGGATGACGCGGGTTTTATGAGGCGCCTATTGGGCTTCATTCCGGGACTGGAGGCAGGGGGCTTGATCATGGGGGGGGACTTCAACACAGTGCTGGACCCCGGGCTAGACAGATCGAGCTCAAGGACCAATAGGAGGCCGGCAGCGGCAGAAGTGCTGAGGGGGTACATGGAGCAGATGGGAGGAGTAGACCCATGGAGGTTTGGTAGGCCGAGGGCGAGGGAGTATTCCTTTTTCTCCCACGTCCATAGAGTGTACTCCAGAATCGATTTCTTCGTGTTGAGCAGGGGGCTGATCCCGAGGGTACGGGAAGCTGAGTACTCGGCCATTGCGATCTCTGATCATGCACCACATTGGGTGGATGTGGAAATGGGGGAGGCGCGGGACCAGCGCCCGCTGTGGCGGCTGGATGTGGGGCTGTTAGCGGACGACGAGGTGTGTAAAAGGGTCCGGAAGAGCATTGAGAGCTATCTGGACTTGAATGACACGGGGGAGGTGCAGGTGGGGATGGTCTGGGAGGCCCTGAAGGCAGTGATCAGGGGAGAGCTGATCTCCATAAGGGCACACAGAGAAAGAAAGGAGAGGCAGGAGAGGGAGAGGCTGGTGGGGGAGATATTGGAAGTGGATAGGAGATATGCGGAGGCACCAGAGGAGGGGCTGCTGGGAGAACGGCGCAGCCTGCAGGTCAAGTTCGACCTGCTGACCACCAGGAAGGCAGAGACGCAGTGGAGAAGGGCACAGGGCGCGGTCTATGAGTATGGGGAAAAGGCGAGCAGGATGCTGGCACACCAGCTTCGCAAACGAGATGCGGCTAGGGAGATTGGGGGAGTGAAGGAGAGGGGCGGGAAGGTAGTACAGAAGGGGCAAGAAGTGAACGGGGTCTTCAGGGATTTTTACAAGGAGTTGTATCGGTCTGAGCCGCCGACGAGGAGAGGGGGAATGGAGGACTTCCTAAACAAATTGAGGTTCCCAAGGGTCCAGGAGGGGCTGGTAGAAGGGCTGGGGGCGCCAATAGGGCTAGAGGAGCTAGTCAAGGGAATAGGTCAGATGCAGGCGTGGAAGGCGCCGGGGCCAGATGGGTTCCCGGTGGAATTCTACAAGAAAAATGTGGACTTGGTGGGGCCGGTACTGGTACGAGCCTTTAATGAGGCGCGAGAGGGGGGGGTTCTGCCCCCGACAATGTCGCAGGCTCTGATCTCCCTGATACTGAAGCGGGATAAAGACCCCGTGCAGTGCGGGTCCTACAGGCCTATCTCGCTTCTGAACGTGGATGCCAAGTTGCTGGCAAAGATCCTGGCAGCTAGAATAGAGGATTGTGTGCCAGGGGTAATCCATGAGGACCAGACGGGGTTCGTGAAGGGGCGGCAGCTCAACACGAACGTGCGGAGATTGCTGAATGTAATTATGATGCCGGCAGTGGAGGGGGAGGCTGAGATAGTGGTAGCGCTGGACGCGGAGAAGGCATTCGATAGGGTGGAGTGGGAGTACCTGTGGGAGACGTTGGAACGGTTTGGGTTTGGGGAAGGGTTTATTAAGTGGGTGAAGTTGCTCTACTCGGCCCCGACGGCGAGTGTAGTGACAAACGGGAGGAGGTCGGAGTATTTCGGGCTCCACCGAGGGACCAGGCAGGGATGTCCCCTATCCCCCCTACTTTTCGCACTGGCGATCGAACCGTTGGCGATGGCACTGAGGGGTTCAGGGGGGTGGAGAGGACTGACTAGGGGAGGGGAGGAACATCGAGTATCGCTGTATGCGGATGATCTACTGCTGTACGTGGCAGACCCAGAAGGGGGAATGCCGGAGATAATGGAACTATTAGCAGAGTTTGGGGACTTTTCGGGGTACAAACTAAATTTGGGCAAAAGCGAGGTTTTTGTGATACACCCGGGGGACCAGGGAGAGGGTATTGGGAGACTCCCCTTCAAGCGAGCAGGAAAGAGCTTTAGGTACTTAGGGGTGCAGGTGGCAAGGAACTGGGGGACCCTCCACAAGTTGAACTTTTCCAGGCTGGTGGAACAGATGGAGGAGGAATTTAAGAGGTGGGACATGGTACTGCTGTCGCTGGCGGGGAGGGTGCAGTCAATCAAAATGACGGTCCTCCCAAGGTTCCTGTTTTTATTTCAGTGCTTGCCCATCTTCCTCCCTAGGGCCTTCTTCAAAAAGGTGACGAGTAGCATCATGAGCTACGTGTGGGCGCACGGCACCCCAAGGGTGAGGAGGGTCTTTTTGGAGCGGAGTAGGGACAGTGGAGGGCTGGCACTACCCAATCTCTCGGGGTATTACTGGGCGGCAAATGTGTCAATGGTGCGCAAGTGGATGATGGAAGGGGAGGGGGCAGCTTGGAAACGAATGGAGAGGGCGTCCTGTGGCAACACAAGCCTGGGGGCCCTAGTAACGGCACCATGGCCGCTCCCCCCCACGAGGTACACCACGAGCCCGGTGGTGGCGGCCACCCTCAAGATATGGGGGCAGTGGAGGCGACACAGGGGGGAAATGGGAGGTCTGTTGGTGGCGCCAATAAGAGGGAACCATAGATTCATCCCGGGGAACATCGACGGGGGATTTCAGAGCTGGTACAGGGTGGGCATACGGCAGCTGAAGGACCTGTTTATAGAGGGGAGGTTTGCGAGCCTGGGAGGGCTGGAGGAGAAGTTTGAGCTCCCTCCGGGAAACATGTTCAGATATTTACAAGTGAAGGCATTTGCTAGACGGCAGGTGGAGGGGTTCCCCCTGCTCCCCAGTAAGGGGGCGAGTGATAGGGTGCTCTCGGGGGTCTGGGTCGGAGGGGGGAAGATATCAGACATCTACAAGATAATGCAGGAGGCGGAAGAAGCATCAGGGGAGGAGCTGAAAGCCAAGTGGGAAGGGGAGCTGGGAGAGCAGATAGAAGACGGGACGTGGGCGGATGCACTGGAGAAGGTCAATTCTTCCTCCTCGTGTGCGAGGCTGAGCCTCATTCAATTTAAGGTGCTGCATAGAGCTCACATGACGGGGACAAGGATGAGCCGGTTCTTTGGGGGTGAGGACAGGTGTGTCAGATGTCTGGGAAGCCCAGCGAACCATGTGCATATGTTCTGGGCATGTCCGGTGCTGGAAGGGTTCTGGAAGGGGGTGGCAAGGACGGTGTCGAAGGTGGTGGGGTCCAGGGTCAAACCAGGATGGGGGCTTGCGATCTTTGGGGTCGGGGTAGAACCGGGGGTAGAGGAGGCTAGGGAGGCCGGAATACTGGCCTTTGCGTCCCTAGTGGCTCGACGAAGGATATTAATTCAATGGAAGGACGCGAGGCCTCCAAGCGTTGAAACTTGGATTAACGATATGGCTAGCTATATTCAGCTAGAAAGGATCAAATTTGCCCTGAGAGGGTCGGTACAGGGATTCTCCAGGCGGTGGCAACCTTTCCTTGACTTTTTAGATCAGAGATAGACGTTCGGGGTCGTGGCAGCAGCAACCCGGGGGGGGGGGGGGGGGGGGGGGCAGCAATGGTCGTGGGGGGACATGCACGACTGTAACGCGGGCAAGTCTGCTCGCTGCTCATGTCTGAAACTGTAGGCTGCCTTGTTTGTTAAGTTGTTGCTTGGGGGGGGGGGGGGGGGGGGGGGGGAAGGACTGGTGCGCGCGAGAGGGCGGGCGAGGGAGGGATATTTGCCTAGAGGGATTGTGTTGTACATAATTTAAAAAATAGTAGGGGTAAATGTTTGTATGGAAAAACTCTTTCAATAAAAATTATTTAAAAAAAAAAAAAACTTTTTTTTAAATGCCTTATTAAAATCCATGTACACTACACTTACTGCTTTACCTTCATCCATGTGCTTAGTCACGTCCTCAAAGAATTCAATAAGACTTGTGAGGCAAGACCTACCCCTCACAAATCCATGCTGACTATCCCTAATCAAGCAGTGTCTTTCCAGATGCTCAGAAATCCTATCCCTCAGTACCCTTTCCATTACTTTGCCGACCACCCAAGTAAGACTAACTGGCCTGTAATTCCCAGGGTTATTCCTATTCCCTTTTTTGAACAGGGGCATGACATTCGCCACTCTCCAATCCCCTGGTACCACCTCTGTTGACAGTGAGGATGAAAAGATCATTACCAACGGCTCTGCAATTTCATCTCTTGCATCCCATAGAATCCTTGGATATATCCAGTCAGGCCCGGGGGACTTGTCTATCCTCAAGTTTTTCAAAATGCCCAACACATATTCCTTCCTAACAAGTATCTCCTCGAGCTTACAGTCTGTTTCACACTGTCCTCTCCAACAACATGGCCCCTCATTCATAAATACTGAAGAAAAGTACTCGTTCAAGATCTCTCCTATCTCATCAGACTCAATACACAATGTCCCGCTACTGTCCTTGATCAGACCTACCCTCGCTCTAGTCATTCTCATATTTCTCACATATGTGTAAAAGGTCTTGGGGTTTTCCTTGATCCTACCCCCCAAAGATTTTTCATGCCCTCTCTTAGCTCTCCTAATCCCTTTCTTCAGTTCCCTCCTGGCTATCTTGTGTTCCGCCAGCACCCTGTCTGAACCTGGTTCCTCAGCCTGACATAAATATCCTTCTTCCTCTTAACAAGGCATTCAACCGCTCTTATGAACCATGGTTCCCTCACTTGACCATCTCTTCCCTGCCTGACAGGGACATACATACCAAGGACATGTAGTATCTGTTCCTTGAACAAGTTCCACATTTCAATTGTGTCCTTCCCTGACAGCCTATGTTCCAAACTTATGCACGTCAGTTCTTGTCTGGCAGCATCGTATTTACCCTTCCCCTAATTGTAAACCTTGCCCTGTTGCACGCACCTATCCCTCTCCATTACTAAAGTGAAAGTCACAGAATTGTGGTCACTATCTCCAAAATGCTCCCCCACTAACAAATCTATCACTTGCCCTGGTTCGTTACCAAGTACCAAATCCAATATGTCGGATTATGTCCAATATCCCCTCTTGTCGGACAATCTACATACTGCGTTAGAAAAGCTTCCTGGACACACTGCACAAACACCACCCTTTCCAAACTATTTGATCTAAAAAGAGTTTCCACTCAATATTTGGGAAGTTGAAGTCACCCATGACTACTACCCTGTGACTTCTGCACCTTTCCAAAATCTGTTTCCCAATCTGTTCCTCCACATCTCTGCTGCTATTGGGGGGCCTATAGAAAACTCCCAACAAGGTGACTGCTCCTTTCCTATTTCTGACTTCAACCCATATTACCGCAGTCGGCAGATATTCCTCGAACTGCCTTTCTGCAGCTGTTATACTATCTGTAATTAACAATGCCACCCCCCCCCCCCCCTCCCCCCATCTCTTTTATCACCCTCCCTAATCTTATTGAAACATCTATAACCAGGAACCTCCAACCATTTCTGCCCCTCTTCTATCCAAGTTTCCGTGATGGCCACCACATCGTCATCCCAAGTACCGATCCATGCCTTAAGTTCACCCACCTTTTTCCTGATGCTTCTTGAGTTGAAGTATACACACTTCAACCCATCTCCGTGCCTGCAAGTATTCTCCTTTGTCAGTATTACCTTCCCCACTGCCTCACTATATGCTTTGGCGTCCTGAACATTGGCTACCTTAGTTACTGGACTACAAATCCGGTTCCCATTCACCAGCCAAATTAGTTTAAACCCTCCCGAAGAGTACTAGAAAACCTCCCTCCCAGGATATTGGTGCCCCTCTGGTTCAGATGCAACCTGTCCTGCTTGTACAGGTCCCACCTTCCCCAGAATGTGCTCCAATTATCCAAATACCTGAAGCGCTCCCTCCTACACCATTCCTGCAGCCATGTGTTCAACTGCACTCTCTCCTTATTCCTAGTCTCGCTATCAGGTGGCGCCGGCAACAAACCAGAGATGACAACTTTGTCTGTCCTGGCTTTTAACTTCCAGCCTAACTCCCTAAACTCATTTATTACATCCACACCCCTTTTGCTACCTATGTCGTTGGTACCAATGTGCACCACGACTTCTGGCTGCTCACCCTCCCCCTTAAGGATCCTGAAGACACGATCGGAGACATCATGGACCCTGGCACCCAGGAGGCAACAAAACATCCAAGAGTCTCGCCCGTGCCCACAGAACCGCCTGTCTGTACCTCTATTGAGTCCCCTATCGAGTAGGTAGCACATTCGATAGCTCCCATCTGAAACGGACTTTGGGACCTGTTTTTCCTGGATTTTTGTGGACTTTATAAAATAAATGGGCAGCATGGTAGCATCGTGGTTAGCATAAATGCTTCACAGCTCCAGGGTCCCAGGTTCGATTCCCAGCTGGGTCACTGTCTGTGCAGAGTCTGCACGTCCTCCCCGTGTGTGCGTGGGTTTCCTCTGGGTGCTCCGGTTTCCTCCCACAGTCCAAAGATGTGCGGGTTAGGTGGATTGGCCATGCTAAATTGCCCGTAGTGTCCTAAAAAAAGTAAGGTTAAGGGGGGGTTGTTGGGTTACGGGTATAGGGTGGATACGTGGGTTTGAGTAGGGTGATCATTGCTCGGCACAACATCGAGGGCCGAAGGGCCTGTTCTGTGCTGTACTGTTCTATGTTCTAAATCGGTGGAGTGGTAAGGAGGATTCTCCCCCCACCCCCCCACCCGACATATGAATAGCTGAGCCAGAAGTGGCCGTGTGAAACAAATTAGTCCCAATAGAGGGAAGGAAGGGGAGCTGGCAGTGTGGCGAAGTATGGCAGACGGCAAGGACCGTCCCTCCCTGGCAAGGACCAGGGAGCGGCCGCTCACTGGTCGAAGGAGCAGCAGATGGAGTTATTCATACCACCTCGTCCGCTAATAACCCCACGTCCAGTCTCCACAGCGGACGCTGCCCTCTCTCCTCCCTAAGCCGCAAATTCACCCAGTGCGGAGCATGGTCCAAGGCTGTAATCGCCGAGTATTCCGTCCCCGCCACCTTCGGGATCAACGCCCTGGCCAGAACAAAAAAGTCAATCCGGGAATAAACTTTGTCGACGTGGGAGAAAAAGGAAAACTCCTTTACCCTCGGCCGTGTAAACCTCCAGGGGTCCACGCCCCCCCATCTATTCCATAAAGGGGTTGAAACCCCTTTGCCGCTGCCGGCCTCTTCCCTGTCCTGAATTTTGAGAGGTCTAATTCAGGTTCAATAACCGTATTGAAGTCCCCTCCCATGACTAAGTTGTGTGACTCAAGGTCCTGGATTTTACCTGACACGCGTCTCATAAAATCCACGTTGTCCCAGTTCGGGGCGTAGACATTCACGAGCACCACTCGGACCCCCTCCAGCTTCCCACTCACCATGATATGCCTACCCCCTTTATCAGCCACTATTCTCCCAGCCTCTAATGCCACTCGCTTACTGATCAGAATTGCTATCCCCCTGTCCAGCCCTGAGTGGAACACCTGACTAACCCAACCCATCCTTAATCTCAACTGGTCTGTGGCCTTCAGATGTGTCTCCTGGAGCATTGCCACGTCTGCCATTAGTCCCTTTAAATGTGCGAACCTGCGTGCTCTCTTCACAGCCTGGAAGGGGGCTACCCCCCCCCCCGCTGACTAGCCATCACCCTTTTTAGGCCCAAGCCCCCACCCCCCCCCCCCCCCCCCCCCCCCCCCCGGGCACCCGAGCACCCCCTTAAATAGCAGTCGCCCCCAAGCTCCCATTTATTCCCTGAAGAAAATTTCTCCCTTGCCCACAGAGCAGCCACCTATCCCCCTACCCCCCCCCCCCATACCACCAGAAACCTAATCTCCCAAATCAAACACCAACTGAACACTAACTCACCCCCCACCACGCTTCCGAGAGTCAGCTGATCCATGCTGACCCTGATAACCCCCACCCCTGGTGCCGATCAAACTATCACCTTATTGTTCGGTCCCCTCTCCCCACATAGAAAAAACCCTATTTACAGGATCACATTGCCCAGTAAGTAAACATCAGCTCTCCTGCGGATCTTGAGGGAATTTGGCAGTTTTTCAGGGTATAAATTGAACGTGGGGGAAGAGCAAGTTGTTTGTGATCCAGGCTAATGGGCAGGAGAAGAGACTGAGTGAGCTGCCACTGAGGAGGGTCGAGAAGATCTTTCGTTACCTGGGAATACAGGTGGCCCGGAAGTGGGTTTTGTTGCATAAGCTTAATCTGACCCGGCTGGTGGAACAAATGGAAGGGGACTTTAAAAGATGGGACATGCATCCGCTGTCCCTGGCGGGGAGGGTACAGACTGTGAAAATGACGGTCCTCCCCAGGTTTCTATTTGTATTCCAGTGCCTTCCCATCTTCATCCCAAAGGCCTTTTTCAAGCGGGTTAATAAGATCATCTCGGGATTTGTGTGGGCGAACAAGACTCTGCGAGTAAAGAGAGTGCTGCTGGAACACAGTCAAGGGGAGGGTGGGCTGGCTATGCCGAACTTTTGCAACTACTACTGGGTGGCCAATATAGCCATGATCAGGAAGTGGGTATTGGGGGAAGGATTGGCATGGGAGCGGTTGGAGGCAGCGTCATGTAAAGGCACCAGTTGTTTCCGGTGGTGTGGGCGCACAGGGCGGCCGCAGCGCGAAGAGCTCATGACGGTGGCCGTGAGTCGCAGCGAGACACACCCCCCCCGACTACCGTCGGCCTTTGGGGCCGTCACGAGCAGCCAGCAGGGCTGGTTTAAAAACCGGTGTTGGGGCGGCGGGGGCTGAGGTCCTGAGCCCAGCACGGCGTCGGGGCCAGAGCAGCAGGGGCGGAGCTACGAGGAGGCCGAGGAGGCAGGCCCGAGTCCAGGACACTATGTAAGAGCGGTGTCCCACAACGGATGGCTCCCACCGAGGAGGAAGAAAGAAGGCTGGAACCTGGTCCCAGGGGAGTTCTGGATGAATACAGAGGGGAAAGGAAGATAGCTGGAAGATTTAAAGAAATTTAAAGAAGTTTGGTGAAGTTTTTTTCTTCTTCCCCTTTTCTGGGACCCAGGGGAACGGGAGTACTCGTTTTTCGAGCAGTCCATAGGGTATACTCGCGGATTGACTTTTTTGTGGTGGGAAAGGCTTTGCTGGCTGGAGTCAAGGGGTCGGAATACTCTGCAATTGCTGTGTCAGATCACGCGCCACATTGGGTGGATATGGCGCTGGAGAAGGGGGTAGTGCAGAGGCCGGGGTGGAAACTGGATGTGGGGCTTTTGGGGAACCAAGTATTCTGTGAAAAAATCGAAAAGGTAATTAAGGAATATGTAAGATTCAACTGTACCGGTGAGATGTCAATGGCAGTCGTCTGGGAGGCTCTAAAGGCGGTAGTGAGGGGTGAGGTAATTTTGTTTAAGGCCAGGGTGGACAAAGAGGACAGGTTGGAGTGGCAGAGGCTAATAGATGAGATGTTGGAGGCAGATAGGAGTTATGCGGAGGATGGGGACCCAGCGATGCTGGGAAAGAGGAAGGAACTACAGGCGAGCTTCGACCGACTATCCACCAGGAAGGTGGTGCGCCAACTGAGGCGAGCAAGGGGTGCAGTTTATGAACATGGAGACAAGGCATGTTAGCAGGTCAGCTCCGGAGGGAGGCAGCAGCAAGGGAAATTTTTCAGGTAAGGGATAGGGCCGGGAAGTTGGTGGTGGCTCCGGAGCTGATTAACAAGGTTTGTGAGGAATTCTACGAGAGGTTGTACAGGTCAGAGTCATCCGGGGGAGACCGTGAGATGCTGGAATTTCTGGATGGGTTGGAGTACCCAAGGCTAGGGGAGAGAGACACGGCTACATTAGAAGGAGCAATATTGGAGCAGGAGATAAAAGACGCGATTGGGAGGATGTAGTCGGGGAAGGCGGCAGGGCCGGATGGGTTTCCGGTAGAATATTATAAAAAATGTAAGGATAAGTTGGCACCCCTGATGGTAGGGGAGATAGGGAAGGGAGTGCTGCCGCAAACCTTGGGGCAGGCATCGATTTCACCTTTGCTTAAAAAGGATAAGGATGGGGACTTCCGGTGGCGGCGATGTCCGAGTGAGCCGCACATTCGGTGGGCTCTCACTCCGGCGGGACTGAACAGCTGTTTCCCCGCGATAGCGGGACCACGGAGGCGGCAGAAAGGCTGCCGGGAACAGAAGAGGAGAGCGGGCTGCAGAAAATGAAAGTGTGGGAGGCCAGCAGGTGAGGAAGAAAGAGAGAGAGACGGAGGCAAGGAGGAAGCTGACCTGAAGGGTAAGATGGCGGACCCACGGACCTTCCTTCCTCCAGGACAAAGGGAAAAAAAAGTTTGGAGTTGCTGAGGAGGGACAGCTTGGACCCACTTCAGATGCCCAGGGGGGGGTAAAAATTTAAGGTGCTGGGCAAAGGAAAGCGGCAGCGAAGGCGCTGAGGAGCGGGCTGCGGCATATGGAACAGCGGGATTCCAGAAGGCAGAAGAAGAAGGAGAAAAAGGGACAGAGACAAGGACCTGAAGAAAATTACCTGGGACCTAAGATGGCGGACACGCGGACCCCGGACTCAGCAATCCAGTTGGCGCTGGATAACATGCTCCAGGTAATGAAGTCCAGTTTTGAAGCGCTGAAGCGGGACAGCTTGGACCCAATCCAGAAAGCGGTGGATCAGCTGAACCAGAGGATGGACGCCCAGGATGTTAAAGTTAAGGAGCTGGGAGAGGCGGTGGAGGAGCAGGCGGATGCGCAAACGGTTGCAGCGGTAGAAGTGGACGGCCTGAAAGAGCGGCAGAGAAGACTGCTGGACAGAGTGGAGGAGCTGGAGAATAGAATCCGCAGGAACAATCTGAGGATGGTCGGCCTCCCGGAGGGGGCGGAGGGAGCTGATGCTGCAGCGTTTGTAGCAGACCTGCTGAAGCAGCTGATGGGAGCCGAAGCCTTTCCACGACCGTTGGAGCTGGAGGGGGCACACAGAGTGCAGGCAAGGCAGGGGCGGCCGGGCGGACCCCCCCGCCCGATGGTGATTAGGTTCCACAGGTTCGTGGACAAGGAGCGGGTGCTGCAGTGGGCAAAGAGCGCCAGGAGCAGCACGTGGAACAACAGTGTTCTCCGCATTTATCAGGATCTAAGCCAGGAGGTGGCTCGGCGGCGAGCAGCCTTTAAGAATGTCAAGGAGGTGCTGTTCAAGAAGCACGTGAAGTTTGGTCTGCTGTTCCCAGCCCGGCTATGGGTCACGCACCAGGGTCAACACCACTACTTCTCCGAGCCCGAAGAAGCGATGGATTTTGTGAGGGACCTGGGGCTGGTCCCGAAAGGAGGCCCCAAGGACGCGAGTTAGGGCCCGAGGATTTTTGTGGGAAGGAACGCCGAATGTGCCTGGACCGCTGCTCAACGGTTTGCTGGGCCAAAGGGGCCAAGCGGAACATTTGAGACTCTTTCCTTTGTTCATGGACATTTATGTGCTTTTTCTCTTTTTTTCTGTGGTTTTTTCCCTTTTTATGTTTTTTTTTTTTTCCTGTTTGGGCTTTTTGTGCAGCTCGTGGAAGACACTGGAACCGGCTTGCCCCAGTGGGGGGGGGGGGGGGGGGGGACGGGGGAACAAGGGGAATGGGACAGGAAGGCGCCGGAGTGTTGAGTCACCGGGCTAGCAGATTGGCTAGTCAAGGAAGTCAGATGGGGGGGGGAAGTAACAGCCAGTAGATGGCGGGGGTGGGGGTATCGGGGGATGGGGTTAGGGGAGGGGGGGGGTTGTTCTGCTGACGGGAGAGGGACTTGAAATAGGCACTGGAAAGGAGGTAGAGGGTGGAGGCAGCCAAAGGGCGGGCCAGGAATGGCGCGACGCACGGGTCAGGGGCCGGCCCGAGAAAGGCTATGGCTGACCGGCGGGGTGGGGGGGGTGGGATGTGCCCCCCGACCAGGCTGATCACCTGGAACGTCAAGGGACTGAATGGGCCGGTTAAGAGGGCGCGGGTGTTCGCGCACTTGCGGGCCCTGAGGGCGGACGTAATTATGTTGCAGGAGACACATCTGAAAGTGTCAGACCAGACCAGGCTAAGGAAGGGCTGGATTAGCCAGGTCTTCCACTCGGACTTGGACTCGAAGTCCAGAGGGGTGGCAATCATGATCAACAAGCGCGTGCAATTTGAGGCAGAGGGCATATCTGCAGACAGGGGGGGCAGATACCTGATGGTACGGGGCAGACTGGAGGGGAGAAGGGTGGTGCTGGTGAATATATATGCCCCGAACTGGGATGACGTGGACTTTATTAAAAGAGTGCTGGGGAAGATCCCGGACTTGGATTCTCGCAAGCTAATAATGGGAGGGGACTTTAACATGGTCCTTGACCCGACTTTGGATCGGTCGGGTCCCAGAACGGGTAGACTCTCAGCAATGGCAAGGGAGCTGAAAGGGTTTATGGGGCAAATGGGGGCAGTGGACCCCTGGAGAGAGGGACAGCCAACAGGAAGGGGCTACTCGTTTTACTCGCACGTCCATAAAGTATATTCCAGGATAGATTTCTTTGTAATAAGCAGGGACTGTATGGGGGAGGTAAAGAACACGGAATACTCAGCAATTACCATTTCAGACCATGCCCCGCATTGGGTGGACCTGCAGTTCGGGCGAGCGAGTTATCAACGCCCGCAATGGAGGCTAGATGTGGGACTGCTGTCGGAGGAGGGGATCTGCGAGAGGCTTCGGAAATGTATAAAAAATTACCTGCAGGTGAATGACACCGGGGAGGTCTCAGCGGCGACCGTGTGGGAGGCGCTAAAGGCAGTAGTTCGGGGGGAGCTGATTTCAATTGGGGCCCACAAAGCCAAGGCAGACCGGGCAGAGATGGATAGATTGGTCAGGGAAATGGGCCGGATAGATGAAGAGCACGCGGAGTCCTCGGGGGAGGTTTTACTCAGGGAAAGGCGGAGGCTACAGGCGGAACTGGGGGCACTATCCACGAGCAGGGCCGTGGAACAGCTTAGGAAGGCGAGGGGAGTGGTGTACGAGTATGGGGAAAAGGCTAGCAGACTGTTAGCGCAGCAACTCAGGAGGAGGGAGGCGGCCAGGGAAATAGGTAGAGTGAGGGACGAGGGGGGGCGCAAAGTGGAGGATCCGGCAGAATTGAATAGGGTATTCCGGGACTTCTATCGTAAGCTGTATACTTCGGAGCCGCCGGAAGAACCGGAGGGGATGAAAAGGTTTCTGGACGGGTTAACATTCCCAACAGTTGGGGGGGGGCAAGTGGAAGAGCTGGGCGCCCCGATTAGAGTAGAGGAGGTATTGGGGGGCCTAAAGGCCATGCAGTCGGGGAAGTCCCCGGGGCCGGATGGATACCCAGTAGAGTTTTATAGGAAGTTCTCTGAGCTGGTGGGCCCGGTCTTGGCGAGGGTTTTCAATGAGGCAAGGGACAGAGGGACCCTGCCGCCGACAATGTCACAAGCCACCATATCTCTGATATTGAAGCGGGGTAAAGACCCGGAGGTGTGCGGGTCCTACAGGCCAATCTCCCTGATTAATGTAGACGCCAAGCTCCTGGCAAAGGTACTGGCGGGGAGAATGGAGGGCTGTGTACCGGAGGTGATTGGGGAGGATCAAACTGGGTTCGTTAAAGGTCGGCAGCTGGCGGCCAATCTGAGGAGATTGCTCAACGTGATAATGATGCCCCCGGCGGGTAGAGAGGTGGAGGTAGTGGTGGCAATGGACGCCGAGAAGGCCTTTGACCGGGTAGAGTGGGACTATCTATGGGAGGTGCTCGGACGGTTTGGGTTCGGGGAGGGATTGGTGGATTGGATCAAATTATTATATCAGGCCCCGAGGGCCAGCGTCAGGACTAACAGAGAAGTGTCGGAGTACTTTAGGTTGTACCGAGGGACTAGGCAGGGCTGCCCGCTCTCCCCGCTGCTGTTTGCGCTGGCCATAGAGCCGCTGGCGATGGCGCTGAGAGCCGCAGAGGGTTGGAAGGGGATGGTGAGGGGCGGGGTTGAACACAGGGTTTCTCTTTATGCAGACGACCTGCTCCTGTACGTGTCGGACCCAGTGGCCGGGATGGGAACTATACTGGGAATGCTGAGGGAGTTCGGCCAGTTCTCAGGATACAAATTAAATACGGTCAAGAGTGAAATGTTTGTGGTCCAGGCAAGGGGCCAGGAGAACAGATTGAGAGGGCTACCGTTTAGGCTGATTGAGGAAAATTTCCGGTATTTGGGAATCCAGGTGGCACGAGACTGGGGCAGGCTGCATAAGTTAAATTTGGCCAGGGTGGTGGAGCAAATGAAGGGAGAGTTTCGGAGATGGGATGCACTCCCGCTGTCGCTGGCAGGGAGGGTGCAGACTGTAAAGATGACAATCCTCCCTCGATTTTTGTTTATTTTTCAGTGCCTCCCGATCTTTATCCCACAGTCCTTCTTCAAAAGAGTTAACGGGCTGATCATGAGCTTTGTCTGGGCGGGAAAGTCTCCGCGGGTAAAGAAGGCGATGTTGGAGAGGAACCGCAGCGAGGGAGGGCTGGCTTTGCCGAGTCTGGTCAATTATTACTGGGCGGCCAACATCGCTATGATAAGGAAGTGGATGGTGGGTACGGGGTCTATTTGGGAGCGGGTGGAGGCGGCTTCGTGCAGGGGCTCCAGTTTGGAAGCCCTGGTCACGGCTCCTCTACCGCTGCCGCCGGCCAAGTACACCACCAGCCCGGTAGTGGTGGCGACCCTGCGGATATGGGGCCAGTGGAGGAGGCATGTGGGGGAGATGGGGGCGTCTGTCTGGGCGCCAATCTGCGACAACCATCGGTTTGCCCCCGGCAGTATGGATGGGGGGTTCCGAGTATGGCGGCGAGCAGGGGCGGGAAGGGTGGGTGATATGTTCCTGGAAGGGAGCTTCGCGAGTTTGAGGAGCTTGGAGGAGAAATTTGGGGTGGTAAGGGGAAATGATTTTAGATACCTACAGTTGCGGGACTTTGTTCGTAGACAGGTCCCATCTTTCCCGCGCCTCCCGCCAATGGGGATCCTAGACAGAATAGTCTCTGGAGGGATGAAGGGGAGGGTAGAGTCTCGGGTATTTATAAGGTGCTCATGAGGGAGGAAGGGTCCCAGACAGAGGAACTGAAACTTAAATGGGAGGAGGAGCTAGGCGGGGAAATGGAGGATGGGCTGTGGGCAGAGGCCCTGAGTAGGGTAAACTCGACCGCGACATGTGCTAGGCTCGGGCTGATCCAATTTAAGGTCGTTCACCGGGCCCATATGACGGTGGCTCGGATGAGCAAATTTTTCGGGATAGAGGACAAATGCGCTAGGTGCGCGGGAGGACCAGCGAACCATGTTCACATGTTTTGGGCATGCCCTGAGCTGAGGGGGTACTGGGAGGGATTTGCGGGGGTCATGTCCCAGGTGCTAAAAACAAGGGTGGTGATGAGCCCAGGGGTGGCAATTTTTGGTGTTTCGGAAGACCCGGGCGTCCAGGGGGAGAAAGAGGCCGATGTGCTGGCCTTTGCTTCCCTGATAGCCCGGCGACGAATATTATTGGCGTGGAGGGACTCAAAGCCCCCGAAGACGGAGTGGTGGCTTGCGGACATGTCGAGTTTCCTGGGGATGGAAAAAATCAAGTTCGCCTTGAGGGGTTCTGTGCAGGGGTTCACCCGGAGGTGGCAACCATTTATTGACTTCTTTGCGGGAGAGTGAGCGTCAGCAGGGGGGGGGGGGGGGGGGGGGGGGGGTTAGAGTAGAGTAGGAGGGAAAATATGGCGGGTAGTACCGGTGGGAGGGGAGCGGGCTTGTGCAATATGTACGGTGGAAGTATTGAAAGAACGTGGATGTTTGCACATTTTTGCCTTTTTTGCTTCCTTTCTGATGATGTCTGTAACTGTTTATAAAGCCAAAAACTACCTCAATAAAATTGTTTATTAAAAAAAAAGGATAAGGATCCGACAGAGTGTGGGTCGTATAGGCCCATTTCACTTCTTAATGTGGACGCAAAGGTATTGGCAAAGGTACTGGCGGGTAGGCTGCAGGGGTGCCTCCCGAAGATGATAGGTGAGGATCAGCCAGGGTTCGTGAAAGGGAAGCAGCTGTTTTCGAATATTAGGCGGGTCTTGAACGTCGTTATGGCACCGGCGGAAGGGAAGGAAACAGGTGGTGGTGGCAATGAACGCCGAGAAGGCGTTTGATCAGGTGAACCTGATGGCAGTGCTGGAACGGTTTGGGATTGGACCAAGATTTGTGAACTGGGTAAAGTTATATAAGGAGCCGAAGGAGAGTGTCCGCACGAACAATATCAGTTCGAGATACTTCTCTCTCCACCGTGGGACAAGGCAGGGATGTCCTATGTCCCTCCCTGCTGTTTGCACTTGCGATTGAGCCGTTGGCCATCGCATTAAGAAGTTCGGGAGCATGGAAAGGAATAGTGAGGGGGGGATAGAGCATAGGATGCCCTTGCATGCCGACGACTTGCTGCTGTATGTGTCGGCGCCGAGTGCGTCGATAGGAGGAATATTGGAGTTGCTGCAGGTATTTGGGTCTTTCTCTGTGTACAAGCTGAACTTGGACAAGAGTGAGTATTTCGAGGTGTCTCAACCGGGGGTGGGGGCAGGGGTGGTGGGGCTGCCATTCCGTAGGGCAGGGACGCACTTTAGGTATTTGGGGGTGCAGGTTGCCCGGGAGTGGGGAAGGCTTCGCAGATACAACATCACTAGTTTGGTGGGGAGAGTGAAAGCCGACCTGGCGAGGTGGGATGGTCTCCCTCTGTCACTGATGGGTCGGGTGCAGCCGGTTAAATTGAATGTGTTGCCGCGATTTCTGTTTATTTTTCAATGGCTACTGATTTTTCTGCCAAAGTCTTTTTTCAGGGAGATTGAAGGGAGGATTACCTCGTTTATATGGGGAGGGAAGGTGGCCAGAGTGAGGAAGGTGCTGCTACAGAGCGGTAGCCAGGCAGGGGGCTTGAGTCTCCCGAACCTGATGTACTACTACTGGGTGGCGAATGTGGAGAAGGTGCGAAGCTGGGTCAGAGGGGTTGATTCCCAGTGGGTCAGAATGGAGGAGAGTTTGTGCAGGGGGTCGGGGCTGAAGGCACTAGCAGTGGCCCCGTTCCCGATAGCTCCGGGGAAATACCCAGGGAGTCCGGTAGTAATAGCTTCATTGAAAATCTGGAGGCAGTTTCGCCAACACTTCAGGTTGGGGGCAGGGTCGAGGGAAATGCCAATCCGGGAGAACCACAGATTTGAGCCAGGGAGGTGGGACGGAAGCTTTGGAAATGGGAAGCGAAGGGGATTAAGACTCTAAAAGATTTGTTTCCTCGGGGTCGATTTGCAGGATTGAGGGAGCTGGAAGCGAAGTATGGGCTGGAGCAGGGAGAAGTGTTTAGGTATATGCAGGTTCGGGACTTTGCCAGGAAGGAGATACGGAGCTTCCCGGAGGAACCGGCCTCCACGTTGTTGGAGGAGGTACTGGCGGCAAGTAGACTGGAGAAGGGGACAGTGTCAGCGGTATACGGAGCTATGTTGGAAAAGGATAAGGCACCACTGGAGGGGATCAAAGCGAAGTGGGTGGAAGAATTGGGAGAGGTTATAGAGGAGGGGGTCTGGTGTGAGGTGCTCCAGAGAGTGAATGCCTCCACCTCGTGTGCGAGGTTGGGGCTGATACAGCTGAAGGTGGTGTACAGGGCACACCTCACGAGGGCAAGGATGAGCCGATTCTTTGAAGGGGTAGAAGATGTGTCCAAAGATGTGCGGGTTAGGTGGATTGGCCATGCTAAATTGCCCGTAGTGTAAGGTTAATGGGGGGATTGTTGGGTATACGGGTTACGTGGGTTTAAGTAGGGTGATCATTGCTCGGCACAACATTGAGGGCCGAAGGGCCTGTTCTGTGCTGTACTGTTCTATGTGTGTGAACGTTCGGGGGGGGGGGGGGGGGGGGGGCTAATCACGTTCATATGTTTTGGTCCTGTCCAAAGCTTGGGGAGTACTGGAAAGAGGTGTTTAGGGTAATTTCCAAGGTGGTGCATGTGAAGCTGGACCCAGGTCCCCGGGAGGCCATATTCAGGGTGTTGGATCAGCCAGGGTTGGAAACGGGTGCGGAGGCAGATATCATAGCCTTCGCCTCGTTGATCGCCCGAAGGTTGATCCTGCTGGGATGGAGAGCAGCCTCTCTACCCTGTGCCCTGGCGTGGCGAGGGGACCTGTTGGAATTCTTGACCCTTGAGAAGGTTAAGTTCGAACTGAGGGGAAGCTCGGAGGGGTTCTACAAGTCATGGGCACTATTTATTATGCACTTTCAAGAACTGGATAACATCGAACATTAGTTGGGGGGGGGGAAGGGTGGGTGGGGTGGATGTTGAAAATGGCTATGGGTAATCCCTGATTCCTTTTTTTGTTCTTTGTCATTTGTTTATGTTAACATGCGGGCTGATATCTGGGCATGGTGGGAGGATGGGATCGTTGTTACTGTTATGGGGTTTTAGATATTTGTTGTTGGTTTTTGATTGTTGTTGGGTGTAAATTCGGGAGAAAAATTGTGAAAAAGGAGAATAAAAATATATTTTTTTTAATGTTTGGAAATCTTTCTAAAATGTTTGGCACCAGTTTGGAAGTGCTGGTAATGGCACCTCTGCCGTTCTCGCCGACCCGTTACTCCACAAGTCCGGTGGTGGTGGCAGCACTGAAGATCTGGGGGCAGTGGAGGAGACACAAGATGGTGGAAGGAGCGTCGGTCTGGAACCCGATATGTAATAACCTGCAAGTGTGGGCCTTCCTGAGAAAACAGGTGGCCTTCCTGCTCCTGCCGCCACAGGGAATACGGGATAGAGTAGTTTCCGTTACCTGGGTGGGGGAGCGGAAGGTGTCGGATATCTACCAGGAGCTGTTGGAGGCGGAGGACACCCCAGTGGAGGAGCTCAAGGGCAAATGGGAGGAGGAGTTAGGAGGAGAGTTAGAGCCAGGTCTGTGTAGCTGAATCCCTAAGTAGGGTCAATTCCTCCTCATCATGTGCTAGGCTCAGTCTAACCCAGTTTAAGGTTGCCCACCAAGCACACATGACGGCGGCGGAGATGAGCAAGTTTTTCAGGGTAGAAGACAGCTGTGCGAGGTGTGCGGGAAGCACAGCAAACTATGTCCATATGTTTTGGGCATGCCCAAAGCTTGGAGGGTTCTGGCAGGGGTTTGCCAAGGCAATGTCCAAGGTGCTAGGTGGTGCTGAGTCCAGGGGTGGCGATCTTTGGGGTGTCAGAAGACCCGGGAGTTCAGGGAGTGAAAGAGGCCGACGTTCTGGCCTTTGCCTCCCTGGTAGCCTTTTGATGGATCCTGTTAATGTGGAGGGACTCGAAGGCCCCAAGTGTAGAGACCTGGGTCACCGACATGGCTGGGTTTCTCAGCCTCGAGAAAATAAAGTTTCCTTTAAGAGGATCAATGTTAGGGTTCGCCCGGAGGCGGCAGTCGTTCGTCAACTTTATTGGGGAAATTTAAAATGTCGGCAGTAGCAGCTTTCCGGGGGAGGGTAAGTGTTGTTTTATGTTATTTTAGGTGGTCTGTGAAGACAGCCGTTTGGGGAAATGTCTATTTTTTGAAAATGTTAATGTTTAATGTTTACTGTTCTTTTTCTGTTTTTTGTTATCTGAGGTGCTTCAACACATTGGTGATACATGTAATATTCCCTGTGTACATTCAAAGAACAAAGAAGAAAAAAGAAAAATTACAGCACAGGAACAGGCCCTTCGGCCCTCCAAGCCTGCGCCGATCCAGATCCTCTATCTAAAACTGTCGCCTATTTTCTAAGGATCCGTATCCCTCTGCTCCCTGCCCATTCATGTATCTGTCTAGATACATCTTAAATGATGCTATCGTGCCCGCTTCTACCACCTCCGCCGGCAATGCGTTCCAGGCACCCACCACCTCTGCGTAAAGAACTTTCCACTCATATCGCCCTTAAACTTTTCCCCTCTCACCTTGAACTCGTGACCCCTAGAAATTGAGTCTCCCACTCTGGGGAAAAAGCTTCTTTCTATCCACACTCAATACCTCTCATGATTTTGTAGACCTCAATGAGGACCCCCTCAACCTCCGTCTTTCTAATGAAAATAATCCTAATCCACTCAACCTCTCTTCATAGCTAGCACCAGGCAACATCCTGGTGAACCTCCTCTGCACCTTCTCCAAAGCATCCACATCCTTCTGGTAATGTGGCGACCAGAACTGCACGCAGTATTCCAAATGTGGCCAAACCAAAGTCCTATACAACTGTAACATGACCTGCCAACTCTTGTACTCAATACCCCTTCCGATGAAGGAAAGCATGCCGTATGCCTTCTTGACCACTATCGACCTGTGCAGCCACCTTCAGGGTACAATGGACCTGAACGCCCAGATCTCTCTGTACATCAATTTTCCCCAGGTCTTTTTCATTAACCTATAGTCCGCTCTTGAATTAGATCTTACAAAACGCATCACCTCGCATTTGCCTGGATTGAAGTCCATCTGCCATTTCTCCACCCAACTCTCCAATCTATCTGTATTCTGCTGTATTCTCTGACAGTCCCCCTTGCTATCTGCAACTCAACCAATTTTAGTGGCATCTGCAAACTTGCTAATCAGACCTCCTATATCTTCCTCCAGATCATTTATGTATGTCACAAATGACAGTAGTCCCACCACGGATCCCTGTGGAACACCACTGGTCACATTTCTCCATTTTGAGAAACTCCCTTCCACTACTACTCTGTCTCCTGTTGCCCAGCCAGTTCTTTATCCATCTAGCTAGTACACCTGGACCCCATGAGACTTCACTTTCTCCATCAGCCTACCATGGGGAATCTTATCAAACGCCTTACTGACGTCCATGTATATGACATCTACAGCCCTTCCCTCATCAATCAACTTTGTCACTTCCTCAAAGAATTCTATTAAGTTGGTAAGACATGGCCTTCCCTGCAGAAAATCTTGTTTCCTATCACTGATCAGCCCATTTTCTTCCAAATGGGAATAGATCCTATCCCTCTGTATCTTCTCCAGCAGCTTCCCTACCACTGACGTCAGGCTTACCGGTCTATAATTACCTGGATTATCCCTGCTACCCTTCTTAAACAAGGGGACAACATTAGCAATTCTCCAGTCCTCCGGTACCTCACCCGTGTTCAAGGATGCTGCAAAGATATCTGTTAAGGCCCCAGCTATTTCCTCTCTCACTTCCCGCAGTAACCTGGGATAGATCCCATCCGGACCTGGGGACTTGTCCATCTTAATGCCTTTTAGAATACCCAACACATCCTCCCTCCTTATGCCGACTTGACCAAGAGTAATCAAACATCTACCCCACGGTAGCACGGTAGCATGGTGGGGCAGCACGGTAGCATGGTGGTTAGCATCAATGCTTCACAGCTCCAGGGTCCCAGGTTTGATTCCCGGCTGGGTCACTGTCTGTGCGGAGTCTGCACGTCCTCCCCGTGTGTGCGTGGGTTTCCTCCGGGTGCTCCGGTTTCCTCCCACAGTCCAAAGATGTGCGGGTTAGGTGGATTGGCCATGCTAAATTTCCCGTAGTGTCCTAAAAAGTAAGGTTGGGGGGGGGGGGGGTTGTTGGGTTACGGGTATAGGGTAGATACGTGGGTTTGAGTAGGGTGATCATTGCTCGGCACAACATCGAGGGCCGAAGGGCCTGTTCAGTACTATACTGTTCTATGTTCTATGTTCTAACCTCAACATCCGTCATGTCCTTCTCCTCGGTGAATACATCGGCAAAGTACTCGTTAAGATTCTTACCCATTTTCTCTGAATCCACGCATAACTTTCCTCCTTTGTCCTCGAGTGGGCCAACCCTTTCTCTAGTTACCCTCTTGCTCCTTATATATGAATAAAAGGCTTTGGGATTTTCCTTAACCCTGTTTGCTAAAGATATTTCATGACCCCTTTTAGCCCTCGATTCCTCATTTCAGATTGGTCCTACATTCCTGATATTCTTCCAAAGCTTCGACTGTCTTCAGTCACCTAGACCTTATGTATGCTTCCTTTTTCCTCTTAGCTAGTCTCACAATTTCACCTGTCGTCCATGGTTCCCTAATCTTGCCATTTCTCTCCCTCATTTTCACAGGGACATGTCTGTCCTGCACTCTAATCAATCTCTCAAATGTGGATTTACCTTCAAACAGCTGCTCCCAATCCACATTCCCCAGCTCCTGCCGAATTTTGGTACTTCCCCCAATTTAGCACTCTTCCTTTAGGACCACTCTCGTCTTTGTCCATAAGTATTCTAAAACTTACGGAATTGTGATCACTACTCCCAAAGTAATCCTCGACTGAAACTTCAACCACCTGGCCGGGCTCATTCCCCAACACCAGGTCCAGTATGGCCCCTTCCCGGGCTGGACTATTTACATACTGCTCTAGAAAACCCTCCTGGATGCTCCTTACAAATTCTGCTCCATCTGGACCTCCGACACTAAGTGTATCCCAGTCAATGTTGGGAAAATTAAAATCTCCTATCACCACCACCCTGTTGCTCTTACATCTTTCCATAATCGGTTTACATATTTGTACCTCTATTTCACGCTCGCTGTTGGGAGGTCTGTAGTACAGCCCCAACATTGTTACCGCACCCTTCCTATTTCTGAGCTCTGCCCATATCATCTCACTGCTCGAGTCCTCCATAGTGCCCTCCTTCAGCACAGCTGTGATATCCTCTCTGACCAGTAATGCAACTCCTCCATCCCTTTTACCTCCCTCTTTATCCCGCCTGAAGCATCAATATCCTGGGATATTTAGTTGCCAATCATGCCCTTCCTTCAACCAAGTCTCAGTAATAGCAATAACATCATACTCCCAGGTACTAATCCAAGCCCTAAGTTCATCTGCCTTACCTACTACACTTCTTGCATTAAAACAAATGAACCTCAGACCACCAGTCACTATGCGTTCATCATCTACTCCCTGCCTACTCTTTCCCCTTAGTCACGCTGACTTCATGATCTAGTTCCTTAAAGGCTTTAGTTACTACCTCCTTACTGTCCACTAACCTCCTCATTTGGTTCCCATCCCCCTGCCACATTAGTTTAAACCCTCCCCAACAACATTAGCAAAAGCACCCCCAAGGACATTGGTTCCAGTCCGGCCCAGGTGTAGAACGTCTAATTTGTAGTAGTCCCACCTCCCCCAGATCCGGTCCCAGTGTCCCAAAAATCTGAACCGTCCCTCCTGCACCATCTCTCAAGCCACGCATTCATCCTGCCTATTCTTTCATTTCTACTCTGACTACCACGTGGCACTGGGGGCAATCCTGAGATTACTACCTCTGAGGTCCGACTTTTTAAACTTGGCTCCTAACTCCCTAAATTCTGCTTGTAGGACTTCATCCCGTTTTTTACCGATATCACTGGTACCTATATGCACTACGACAACTGGCTGTTCACCCTCCCCCTTCAGAATGCTCTGCAGCTGATCTGAGACATCCCTGACCCGTGCACCTGGGAGGCGACATACCATTGCCGAATTTTGTTATAACATTTTACAAATACTTCAATAAAAATATTTTTTTTTTTTTAAAGGTTGGTGTGGGGGGGGGGGGGGGGGGGGGGGGGGGGGGGAGAAAGAGAGAGAGAGCAGGGGAGAAGAGACATGTTCAGAGGTGGAGAAGGCGGCCATCTGGTATGGGCTAGGTACATGTTGGAATTAGGGGCTGGAGTTAAGTGGGGAGGATGATGGACGGCAGAGGGGAATTGAGGCGCAAGTCTCCGGTAAGGCTGGTAACGTGGAATGTATGCGTGGCAATTTTAATGAAATGAAAATCGCTTATTGTCACGAGTAGGCTTCAATGAAGTTACTGTGAAAAGCCCCTAGTCGCCACATTCCGTCGCCTGTCCGGGGAGGCTGATACGGGAATCGAACCGTGCTGCTGGCCTGCTTGGTCTGCTTTAAAAGCCAGCAATTTAGCCCAATGAGCTAAATCAGCTCCTATGAGCTAAATCAGCCCCTGTGAGCATGAAGGAAGTAAGGGACCCAGGTGGCAAGATACGCGATTGTGAGTGGGATATTGAAAGGGACGCCGGTAGTGTTGGTGAACGTGTATGTCCCAAATTGGGATGATGTGGGCTTTATGAGGGGGTTGCTGGCAACAATCCCACTTGGCCACGCACCAGTTGATTATGGGAAGAGTCCTAGAAGTGTCTAGGAAGTGTCCTGGAGCCGAAGGTGGATAGATCGAGCCCCAGGTCGATGGATAGGGTACGAATGGCAAAGGAGCTGAGTGGGTTATGGAAAAGATGGGTATGGTGGATCCGTGGTGCTTTAAGAACCTGGGGGGGGAAGGGAGTATTCCTTTTTCTCACATGTCTATAAGGTGTATTCCAGGATTGAATATTTTGTGGTGAGCTGGGAGAGTTTGGTTGTGGTGGAGGAGGCAAAGTATGCAGGGACAGTGATTTTGGACCATGCACCCCACTGGCTGGAGATTCGGCTTCAATCGGGATGGCAGAAGAGGCTGGGGTGGAGGTTTGATTTGAGGTTGTTGGCGGATGGAGGCTTTTGTGACGAGGTGCGCGCGGGTGATTAAGGATTATGTGCAGTTGAATCAGAATGGGGAGGTGTGGGCTGCCATTTTAGGGGAAACGGTGCTCCAGGGGGAGATTATCTCATTGTCAGCTCACTCAGATAGGGAGGGAGGAATATGGCCGTATAATGAGCGAGATATGGAGGTGGATAGGGCGTACTCGAGGATGCCCACCACGGACGGATTGGCGAGGAGGAAGTAGTTACAGGGGCAATTTGAGGGAGGGTGGTAGGGCAGCTGCATAGGGCAAGAGGGATGCAGTATTTGAGTATGGAGAGAAGGCGAGTCGAATGCTAGCGCACCAGCTGCGGAGGCATGCAGTGTCTTGGGAAACACTGAAGATACGACTGGGGCTGGGATGTCGTGTCGGAGCCGGGGACGATAAATGAGGAGTTGGACATAAAACAACTTCATAATGGTATCCTAGTAAACAACATGGGGATGGGGTTAAATCATGAGCTGATCACAGTCATCATTTTGCTTAAAGTAAATTTCACTGATCAATATAAAATTGACAGCTCCAAGGATTGGATCAAGTCCAACCGGGGTGTGCTATTGATTTTTGGAAAACTATATTGGTGTGTTTGTACCAGTGTCAGACAGTGTGATTTTGGCATGTATCCAGATCTCGCTCCCATGTTCATGGACCAAGCTTGGAAAAAAAAGCCACCTTAACCGGAGTTGGTTGTCTGCAGATCTGTGTGTTCAGCTGAGCTGTAACGAAGTAGGAGGAATCCCACGTAAAAGCTAGCTCAATACTTCGGCCTTGGAAATGCTCCTGCAGGGCGTGCTTACTATATTTGACACCTAGGGCGAGTCAGCATACAAATGACATGAGCTCGCCGAACTTCGAACTGCACCGGGAAACAAGGCGGGGTGCCCGCTGTAGACGCTGTTGTTTGCACTGGTTATAGAGCCATTGGCAATGGCTCTTAGGGGGTCGATAGGGGATTACGTGGGGACAGAGTAAACATCGGGTGTCGCTCTATGCTGACGAGCTACTGTTGTATGTCTTGAACCCGCTGGGGAGCATGGAGAGGATCATGAGACTGCTGGGGAGTTTTGGGACGTTCTTGGGGTATACATTGAATGTAGGGAAAAACTACGTGTTCCCAGCGAATGAGTTGGGACGGCGAGCCAATTTACGGGGGGTGCCATTTAAGGTGGCTTCGGGACAGGTTCAGATACCTTGAGATTCAGCTGGCAAGGGAATGGACGATGCTCCACAAGTGGAACTTAACAAATCTGGTGGAGGAGGCCAGAGAGGATCTGGGATACACTACAATTAACTTTGGCGATGAGGGTTCTATCCTTACTAGAGGTGGGATACACTACAATTAACTTTGGTGATGAGGGTTCAAGTCGTAAAGATGAATATTCTGCTGAGGTTCCTGTCAATTTTCAGGCTCTCCCGATCTTTCCACTGAAGGCCTGTTTTCGGAAACAGGACAGAACTGTTTTGGACTTTGCATGGGCGGAGAATGTGCCAAGGGTTAGAAGGGCCCTAAGACAGCAGGGGAGGTTGGCCTTGCCGAATCTGCGTCATTTTTATTTTGGGTGGCGAATGTGGAAAAGGTCGGCAATGGTGGAAAGGAAAGGGGTAGGATGGAGGAGGAATCTTGTAAGGGGTTCAGTTTAAGGGCTATGGCAACGGCGGTGTTGCCAATGGCGCCGAGTAGATATTCGGGGAGCCCTGTGGTGCAGTCCACGGTGATAATTTGGAACCAGTTGAAGGGGCATTTTAGGATGGAGGGGATGTCGGTGTTAATGCCGCTGTATGAGAACCACGGGTTTGAGCCGGTGGAGGAATGGATAGCATGTATAGAACGTGGAGGTAAGTGGGGTTGGTCAAGGTGAAGGATTTGTATTTTAAGGAATGGTTTTCCAGTCTGGAGGAGCTTGAGGGAGAGGGTAGAGTTCCCAAGAGGGAGCACATTCAGCTATCTGCAAGTGAGGGACCTTGCCCGTAAGGTTTGGAAGGAATTCCCTTGGTTGCCGAGATACACCCTGCTACAGTGATTGCTGCTTGTGGATGTGGAACGCGAGAGTAGAATTGGAGAGATACACAGGTGGCTGGGAGTGCATGGGGTGGATTAAGGAAAAATGGGAAGGGGGTTGGGAGGGGAGATCAATTGGGAAGTATGGAGTAAGGTACTGCGAAGGGTAAACACAACCTCCTCGAACGCAAGGATGAGTCTGATACAGTGTAAGGTTGTACACAGGGTATATATATGACTCGCGCAAGAATGAATGGGTTCTTCCAGGGGGTGACAGATGAGTCTGAGAGGTGTGGGCAGGGGCCAGCGAATCATACGCATATGTTCTGGGCCTGCAAAAAGTTGGAGTGTCTGGGCGGGAGTGTTTATGGTCTTAGCCAGGACAAGGCGCTGGATACTCTGGTGGCGATATTTGGGGTTTTGGAGAAGCCAGAGGGCATGGAGAGGAGGAAGGCCAATGTTGTGGCCTTCGCCTCTCTGATTGCCCGGCGACGAATCTTACTGGAGTGACGATCAGCAATGCCACCAGGGGTAGCAGCTTGGTTGGGCAATCTGCATGCTTTCCTGTAGCGAGAAAAAATAAAGTATGAGTTAAGGGGCTCAGCCGAAGGTGGGGGATGTTCGCGACTGCTTGAGGAGTTGTTCGTCACGGGGGGCGGGGGGGGGGGTCCCATGCCACACGGGCAGCACGGTAGCATGGTGGTTAGCATAAATGCTTCACAGCTCCAGGGTCCCAGGTTCGGTTCCCAGCTGGGTCACTGTCTGTGCGGAGTCTGCACGTTCTCCCCGTGTGTGCGTGGGTTTCCTCTGGGTGCTCCGGTTTCCTCCCACAGTCCAAAGATGTGCGGGTTAGGTGGATTGGCCATGCTGAATTGCCCGTAGTGTCCTAAAAAGTAAGATTGGGGGGGGGTTGTTGGGTTATGGGTATAGGGTGGATACGTGGGTTTGAGTAGGGTGATCATTGCTCGGCACAACATCGAGGGCCGAAGGGCCTGTTCTGTGCTGTACTAGAACATAGAACACTACAGCGCAGTACGGGCCCTTCGGCCCTCGATGTTGCGCTGACCTGTGAAACCATCTGAAGCCTATCTGACCTACACTATTCCATTTTCATCCATATGTCTATCCAGTGACCACTTAAATGCCCTTAAAGTTGGCGAGTCTACGACTGTTGCAGGCAGGGCGTTCCACACCCCTACTACTCTCTGAGTAAAGAAACTGCCTCTGATATCTGTCCTATATCTATCACCCCTCAATTTAAAGCTATGTCCCCTCGTGTTGGTCATCACCATCCGAGGAAAAAGACTCTCACTGTCCACCCTATCTAACCCTCTGACTATCTTATATGTCTCTATTAAGTCACCTCTCAGCCTTCTCCTCTCTAACGAAAACAACCTCAATTCACTGAGCCTTTCCTCGTAAGACCTTCCCTCCATACCAGGCAACATCCTAGTAAATCTCCTCTGAACCCTTTCCAAAGCTTCCATATCCTTCCTATAATGTGGTGAACAGAACTGCACGCAGTACTCCAGGTGCGGCCGCACCAGAGTTATGTACAGCTGCAGCATGACCTTGTGGTTCCGAAACTCAATCCCCCTGCTTATAAAGGCTAGCACACCATATGCCTTCTTAACAGCCCTATTAACCTGGGTGGCAACTTTCAGGGATTTATGTACCTGGATGCCGAGATCTCTCTGTTCATCTACACTACCAAGAATCTTGCCATTAGCCCAGTACTCTGCATTCCTGTTAGTCCTTCCAAAGTGAACCACCTCACACTTTTCCACATTAACCTCCATCTGCCACCTCTCAGCCCAGCTCTGCAGCTTATCTATGTCCCTCTGTATCCTATAACATCCTTCAGCACTATCCACAACTCCACCGACCTTCGTGTCATCAGCAAATTTACTAACCCATCCGTCTACACCCTCTTCCAGGTCATTTATAAAAATGTCAAACAGCAGTGGCCCCAAAACAGATCCTTGCGGTACACCACTAGTAACTGAACTCCAGGATGAACATTTGCCAATAAACCACCACCCTCTGTCTTCTTTCAGCTAGCCAATTACTGATCTAAACCGCTAAATCACCTTCAATCCATACTTCCTTATTTTCTGCAATAGCCTACCGTGGGGAACCTTATCAAACGCCTTACTGAAATCCATATACACCACATCAACAGCTTTACCCTGATCCACTTGTTTGGTCACCTTCTCAAAAACTCAATAAGGTTTGTGAGGCATGACCTACCCTTCACAAAACCGTGTTGACTATCGCTAATCAACTTGTTCTTTTCAAGATGATTATAAACCCTATCTCTTATAACCTTTTCCAACATTTTACCCACAACCGAAGTAAGGCTCACAGGTCTATAATTACCAGGGTTGTCTCTACTCCCCTTCTTGAACAAGGGGACAACATTTGCTATCCTCCAGTCTTCCGGCACTATTCCTGTCGACAAAGACGACATAAAGATCAAGGACAAAGGCTCTGCAATCTCCTCCCTGGCTTCCCAGAGAATCCTAGGATAAATCCCATCTGGCCCAGGGGACTTATCTATTTTGACATTTTCCAAAATTGCTAACACCTCCTCCTTTTGAACCTCAATTCCATCTAGCCTGGTCGACTGAACCTGAGTGTTCTCCTCGACAACATTGTCTTTCTCCAGTAAACACTGACGAAAAATATCCATTTAACGCTTCCCCTATCTCCTCTGATTCCACACACAACTTTCCACTACTATCCTTGATTGGCCCTAATCTTACTCTAGTCATTCTTTTGTTCCTGATATACCTATAGAAACCCTTAGGGTTTTCCTTGATCCTATCCGCCAACGACTTTTCGTGTCTTCTCCTCGCTCTTCTTAACTCTCCCTTTAGGTCCTTCCTGGCTAACTTGTAACTCTCAAGTGCCCTAACTGAGCCTTCATGTCTCATCCTAACATAAGCCTTCTTCTTCCTCTTGACAAGTGCTTCAACTTCCTTAGTAAACCACGGTTCCCTTGCTCGACAACTTCCTCCCTGCCTGACAGGTACATACTTATCAAGGACACGCAGTAGCTGTTCCTTGAAAAAGCTCCACATTTCGATTGTACCCATCCCCTGCAGTTTCCTTCCCCATCCTATACATCCTAAATCTTGCCGAATAGCATCATAATTGCCTTTCCCCCAGCTATAATTCTTGCCTTGCGGTATATACCTATCCCTTCCCATTGCTAAAGTAAACATAACCGAGTTGTGATCACTATCACCAAAGTGCTCGCCTACATCTAAATCTAACACCTGGCCGGGTTCATTACCCAGTACCAAATCCAATGTGGCCTCGCCCCTTGTTGGCCTGTCTACATACTGTGTCAGAAAACCCTCCTGCACACACTGCACAAAAACTGACCCATCTATAGTACTCGAACTATAGTATTTCCAGTCAATATTTGGAAAGTTAAAGTCCCCCATAACAACTACCCTGTTACTCTCACTCCTGTCGAGAATCATCTTTGCAATCCTTTCCTCTACATCTCTGGAACTATTCGGAGGTCTATAGACAACTCCCAACAGGGTGACCTCTCCTCTACTGTTCCTAACCTCGGCCCATACTACCTCAGTAGACGAGTCCTCAAGCGTCCTTTCTACCGCCGTAATACTTTCCTTGATTAACAATGCCACACCCCCCCCTCTTTTACCATCTTCTCTGTTCTTACAGAAACATCTAAATCCTGGAACCTGCAACAACCAGTCCTGTCCCTGCTCTACCCATGTCTCCGAAATCGCCACAACATCGAGATCCCAGGTACCAACCCATGCTGCAAGCTCACCCACCTTATTCCGGATGCTCCTGGCGTTGAAGTAGACACACTTCAAACCAGCGTCCTGCTTGCCGGTGCCCTCTTTCGAACTTTTAACCCTATCCCTGACCTCACTACTCTCAACATCCTGTACACTGGGACTACAATTTAGGTTCCCATCCCCCTGCTGAATTAGTTTAAACCCCCCCGAAGAGCACTAGCAAATCTCCCCCCCAGGATATTGGTACCCCTCTGGTTCAGGTGAAGACCATCCTGTTTGTAGAGGTCCCACCTACCCCAGAATGAGCCCCAATTATCCAGGAAACCTAAACCCTCCCTCCTGCACCATCCCTGTAGCCACGTGTTCAACTCCTCTCTCTCCTTATTTCTCACTTCGCTAGCACGGGTAACAACCCAGAGATAACAACTCTGTTTGTTCTAGCTCTCAGCTTCCACCCTAGCTCCCTGAATTTCTGTCTCAAATCCCCATCTCTCTTCCTACCTATGTCGTTGGTACCTATGTGTACTGTTCTATGTTCTATTTCGAACAAGAGCAGGGAGATTTTCCAAAAATCCTAGTCAAGATTTATTCCTTAACCAACATAGTTAAAACAAGTTCTCCATATCATTTATCTTCTTGCTGTGGGAACTTCGGAAAAACCACAGCCAATATTTGCTTGACATTAGGGCAGCAGGGTAGCATGGTGGTTAGCATAAATGCTTCACAGCTCCAGGGTCCCAGGTTCGATTCCCGGCTGGGTCACTGTCTGTGTGGAGTCTGCACGTCCTCCCCCTGTGTGCGTGGGTTTCCTCCGGGTGCTCCGGTTTCCTCCCACAGTCAAAGATGTGCGGGTTAGGTGGATTGGCCATGCTAAATTGCCCGTAGTGTAAAGTAAGGTTAAGGGGGGGGGGGGTTGTTGGGTTACGGGTATAAGGTGGATATGTGGGTTGAGTGGGGTGATCATGGCTCGGCACAACATTGAGGGCCGAAGGGTCTGTTCTGTGCTGTACCGTTCTCTGTTCTATGTTCTATTACAACAAATGACCACATTTACAAAAGTACTTAATTTGACTGTAAAGTTGTTAAGTGTGCTATTTAAATAAAACTTCCTTCTTTCTGTGTTTAATTTTCAGTTACAAAATCTGCACTATGACGGCTATGATCAGTTACAGGGATGCATAACCCTTTTCACTCCCAGCTCTGTACCAACATGGCCACCGCAAAATACATCTCGAGTAATCCCACAGGATTGTAATGCCAGCAAGTACTTAGTGAACCAGAGTCCACAATAGCTAAATATACACACTCCCAGTTCATGGAAGCCAACATGCAAGGAAAGAAGGACATTGTATTTATTTTTAAGTAATATAAGGGGTTGGAATGTGCAGCACGATGGCGCAGTGGTTAGCATTGCTGTCTCAGGGCGCCGAGGTCCCATGTTCAATCCCGGCTCTGGGTCACTGTCCATGTGGAGTTTGCGTGGGTTTCGCCCCCACAATCCAAAATGTGCAGGTTAGGTGGATTGGCATGTTAAATGGCCCCTTAATTGAATAAAATTAATTGGGTACTCTAAATTTAAAAAAAAATAAGGGGCTGTATTGCCCAATTTTGAGACTAAGTGCTGACGCCGGCATGGAAACAGTGGTGATTTACGACGGCAAAAACAGCACAACAGGTGCACCGATTCAGCAACTCTAAATGGGCCAGCACCATCGCCACATAGAACGCAACCGGTTCCAAGTGAAACAGCGATGGATTCGCCGGGTCCGTGATTCCCGCACAAGAGATTCATACGCCGCAGTCGCACTTCAACGATCCTTCCCCCACATACCGTCCCACTCAACAAGATGGCTGGAAGGAGGGAAGCGCCACGGTTCAGTGACGCTGACCTGGACCCCTCCTGGATGCCGTGGAGGAGAGGATGACCCTGTACTCCGGCCCGTGAGGAAGACCGCCAGATTCCATCGTTCGGCGTGCGGCAGATGCAGTCAGCGCTATGGGCAACGTTGGCCGGACTGGCATCCAGTGCAGGAAGAAACTTCACAACCTCCTCAGGGTGGCCAGGGTGTGTAGGCAACCCCCCTATCCCCCACACACATATAATCCAGGCCCCGCCCCCAGGGACAGCCACACATGTCAGCACCCATGCCAGCCACAATGGTCGGGTGCCCTGGCCACTGAGGCCATCATCTACCCAACCCCTAGGCTGCATGCGCCGGACTGTCTAAAGTGTCGTTCTTTGTGTTTGCCCCACCCCAGGAGAAGACCGCGCACAACCGCCAGGAGCGGGAGGAGACTGGCGGGGGACCACCAGACCTGCGGCAACTCACAATGCCCGAACAGAGGGCACTGGACGTAGTCAGCGGCTCTGAGAAAACGGAGGTCTGCGGCGGGCGAGCATGTGAGACACCTGCTTAGTTGCTGATCCTCGTGATCCTTAGGGCAGCACGGTAGCACAAGTGGATAGCACTGTGGCTTTACAGTGCCAGGGTCTCAGGTTCGATTCTCCACTGGGTCACTGTCTGTGCGGAGTCTGCACGTTATCCCCGTGTCTGCGTGGGTTTCCTCCGGGTGCTCCGGTTTCCTCCCACAGTCCAAAGACGTGCAGGTTAGGTGGATTGGCCACGATAAATTGCCCTTAGTGACCAGAAAAGGTTGGGAGGGGTTAAGTTAAGGGGATAGGGTGGAAGTGAGGGCTTAAGTGGCTCGGTGCAGACTCGATGGGCCGAATGGCCTCCTTCACCCCCCCCCCCCCACACCACCCTCACCCCCCACCCCCGTCCTCCTGCTCCATCCCACGCAGAAGCACGGGTGGCGTCCGCAGTGGAGGCAATGGGGGGTGACGGTGTCAGATATGGTGTGTGCAAGGCCTGGGGCATTCTGTGCAGGCGGAGGCCAAAGCCCAGAATAGAGCAGCCCTCTCACAGGCAATGTGCCAGAGCCACCTGGACATCGCAGTGGCACTCCTCAGCGTGGCCCAGTCACAGCAGGCCATGGCTGAGAGCGTTGGCGGCATTGCCCCGATGCTGGCTGGCGTCACGCAGAATCAGAAGAAGGTGGCCCACACCCAGAGGGATATTGCCCACACTCAGAGGGACGTAGGCCAGACGCTGGCTGATGTGGCACAGAACCTAAGTGTGATGCCCAGTCCCAGACCCAGATGGGCAGTGCTCCATGGCCGTGAAGGTGCAGACCCTTGTCCGGACCAGAGTGGGCCTCCAGGACTGGTAGCGCAACATGGCGGGAGGGCCTCATGGGATGGCTCCGCTCGCACCCCCGCCCCATGGAGTAGCCCGGGAGCCACCGAGCACCCCGAGGGAGGAGGAGTTGCTGGGGCCTGTGCCGGTGACCCCCCCGCATGGGAGGTGCCGGAACGGCGAGCATCTCGGACTCCCCCACCCCCTCCTGACCCTGGTGCATCTGGTGGGCAGCGGGTAGAACAGGGCAGCACTACGCCATCCAGGACGCCCAAGTAGCAGCCGGGCCCATCCAGGCCGGGTCGTCCCAGGAGACATGCTCCAACGGAGACCCTTGACGCAGGGCTGGAGTCTTAGCAGGCCGCCTCCACTCCTGCTGTACTGTCTGGGGAACCATCTTGGCGTAGTGTTCGGGCCCATAAGGCCAGAAAGACTGCCTGCATTTGTTCACAATAAACACACGTTCATATCGTTCAAACCTGTCTTGGTGCTCTGTCCGATAGGTATCGGGGTGGGGCGGTCAGTGCTGACCAGTGGGAGTGGGGGTTGGGGTCGAGTGAAGGCCCCGTGGGTCGATCGTGCTTCCCCCCTCCCCTCCTTTCCCCGCCCCGACCGCCTCAGCACCTCAGGCCCAGCAATTGGACAGGACCATGTGATGGACTGGCCAGCTCACATGCAGGGATCACCCAGGTGGAAGGTGCTACTGTGGGTAAGAGTCAGACATTGTCATACCATGTGGAGCATGGAGCACAATCACAGAGCTGGTTGTCATCATCCTGCATCCCATGGACCAGATCTGCTGCCACTGGCAACCCAGTGCCCTCTGCTCATAGCGCCACAGGTATGTATAATGGGAGGGGGTGTGCTTGCGAGTGGTTGGGTGGTGTGGGAGGTGAGGGTCTAGGATGGTGGTGCCCGTGGCTCTGGCCAATGACCCCCCCCCTCCCTCTCTTTCCCCCGAGTCGGTGAAACGTGAGGCGATGAGGGCGGCCCATGCGTGCTGGCCCTGGTGATGGCGTTGTGAGGCGTCCCGTGCCTGGCCAGGCCTCATATCCCGCTCATTGTCCCCCTCAACCTCCTTTTCTGACGAGGCCTGCCCTTCCTCCTCATCTACTAGGCAAAGTAATGGAAAGGGTACTGAGGGATAGGATTTCTGAGCATCTGGAAAGACACTGCTTGATTAGGGATAGTCAGCACGGATTTGTGAGGGGTAGGTCTTGCCTTACAAGTCTTATTGACTTCTTTGAGGAGGTGACCAAGCATGTGGATGAAGGTAAAGCAGTGGATGTAGTGTACATGGATTTTAGTAAGGCATTTGATAAGGTTCCCCATTGTAGGCTTGTGCAGAAAGTAAGGAGGCATGGGATAGTGGGAAGTGTGGCCAGTTGGATAACAAACTGGCTAACCGATAGAAGCAGAGAGTGGTGGTGGATGGCAAATATTCAGCCTGGAGCCCAGTTATCAGTGGCGTACCACAGGGATCAGTTCTGGGTCCTCTGCTGTTTGTGATTTTCATTAACGACTTGGATGAGGGAGTTGAAGGGTGGGTCAGTAAATTTGCAGATTTTACGAAGATTGGTGGAGTTGTGGATAGTGAGGAGGGCTGTTGTCGGCTTCAAACAGACATAGATAGGATGCAGAGCTGGGCTGAGAAGTGGCAGGTGGAGTTTAACGCTGACAAGTGTGAGGTTGTCCATTTTGGAAGGACAAATATGAATGCGGAATACAGGGTTAACGGTAGGGTTCTTGGCAATGTGGAGGAGCAGAGAGATCTTGGGGTCTATGTTCATAGATCTTTGAAAGTTGCCACTCAAGTGGATAGAGCTGTGAAGAAGGCCTATGGTTGCTAGCGTTCATTAGCAGAGGGATTGAATTTAAGAGCCGTGAGGTGATGATGCAGCTGTACAAAACCTTGGTAAGGCCACATTGGAGTACTGTGTGCAGTTCTGGTCGCCTCATTTTAGGAAGGATGTGGAAGCTTTGGAAAAGGTGCAAAGGAGATTTACCAGGATGTTGCCTGGAATGGTGAGTAGGTCTTACGAAGGTTGAGGGTGCTAGGCCTTTTCTCATTAGAACGGAGAAGGATGAGCGGCGACTTGATAGAGGTTTATAAGATGATCAGGGGAATAGATAGAGCAGACAGTCAGAGACTTTTTCCCGGGGTGGAACACACCATTACAAGGGGACATAAATTTAAGATAAATGGTGGAAGATATAGAGGGGATGTCAGAGGTAGGTTCTTTACCCAGAGAGTAGTGGGGGCATGGAATGCACTGCCTGTGGAAGTAGTTGAGTCGGAAACGTTAGGGACCTTCAAGCGGCTATTGGATAGGTACATAGATTAAGGTAGAATAATGGAGTATAGATTAACTTCTTCTTAAGGGCAGCACGGTAGCATTGTGGAGAGCACAATTGCTTCACAGCTCCAGGGTCCCAAGTTCGATTTTGACTTGGGTCACTGTCTGTGTGGAGTCTGCACATCCTCCCCGTGTGTGCGTGGGTTTCCTCCGGGTACTCCGGTTTCCTCCCACAGTCCAAAGATGTGCAGGTTGGGTGGATTGTCCATGAAAAATTGCCCAGAGTGTCCAAAATCCTATGATTAACCTAGGACAAATGTTCGGCACAACATCGTGGGCCGAAGGGCCTGTTCTGTGCTGTATTTCTCTATCTCTATCCTCCTCCAGCACATTGCCCCTCTGCTGCGCGATGCTATGGAGGACGCAGTGGTCCACCACGATGCGGGCGACCCTCCTAGCCTCATGCTGGAGGGTCCCTCCAGAGTGGTTCAGGCACCTGAAGCACATCTTCAGGACCCCAAAGCACCTCTCTATCACACCCCTGGTTGCTGTACGAGCATCATGGTAGCGGGTCTCCTCGTCAGTCTGTTGCCTCCGTATAGGCGTCATCAGCCACGACCGCACCGAGTAACCCCCCTCGCCCTGAGAGATAGATGAGATGCTGGAGATAGACAGGAGGTATGCAGAAGATAGGGACCCAGTGCAGTTGAAAAAGAGGAAGGAACTCCAGGCGAGCTTTGACTGACTATCTACCACGAAAGCGGTACGCCAATTGAGGCGAGCAAGGGGGACAGTTTACAAACATGGAGAGAAGGCGGGTCAGCTCCGTAGAGAGGCTGCGGCAAGGGAAATTACCCAGGTGCAGGATAGGGCAGGGAAGTTGGTGGTATCTCCAGATCAGATTGCCAAGGTCTTTAAGGAATACTATGAGAGATTGTACAGGTTAGAGCCATCTGGGGGAGGCCGGGGGATGCAGGAATTGCCAGGTGGGCTGGAGTACCCGAGGTTAGGGGAGGAGGACAGGGCTATATTAGAGGGGGCGATAATGGAGCAGGAGATAAAAGATGCGACTGGGAGGATGCAGTCGCGGAAGGTGGCAGGGCCGGACGGGTTTCCGGTGGAATATTATAAAAAATTCAAAATTAAGCTGGTACCACTGATGGTGGGGATGTTTTAGGAGGCGATAAGGAAGGGAGTGTTACCAAAAATCTTGGAGCAGGCATCGATTTCCCTGTTACTTAAGAAAGATAAGGATCCGACTTCCGGTTGCGGCGATGCAGTGCTAAGCCGCACGTTCGGTGGCTCCCGCTATTTTTGGACTTTCGGGCTCTTTTAAGGGCCGCAACAGCGCTGTTTTGACTTTTCCCCGGGTGGGGACGCAGCCTCTGTGCTTGGCGGCCGGTGGATGGGTTGGACTAGAAGTGGAGCGACCAGAAAATCAACTTTGCAGCAGAAGAAGGTGTGAGGCAGAAAGGACAAGATGGCAGCGGGCGGGGAATCAGCAGCGTGGCAGCAGTGGGCGAGGGAGCAGCAGGAGCTGCTGCTGTGCTCCTTCCAGGAACTAAAGGCTGAGATCCTGGAGCCGTTGGGGGCACCGCTGGACAGGCTCGGGGCGACTCAGACGGCTCAGGCTGCGGAGATTCGGGAGCTGTAGCAGAAGGCTTCGGAGAACGAGGATGAACTCCTGAGCCTGGCGGTGAAGGTGGAGTCGCACGAGGCGCTTCACAAGAAATGGTTGGCAAGGATGGAGTAGATGGAGAATCGCTCCTGCCGGAAGAATCTGCGGATTTTGGGCCTCCCAGAGGGGCTGGAAGGTTCGGATTTGGGGGCCTACGTGATCCTGATGCTGAACTCGCCAATGGGCGTGGGGTCGTTCCGGGGACCCCTGGAGCTGGAGGGTGCCCATCGGGTGCTGCTGCGGAAGCCAGGCTGAACGAGCCGCCGAGGGCAGGGCTGGTCCGCTTTCAACGCTTGGTCGACCGTGAGTGTGTGCTTCGTTGGGCGAAGAGGGAGAGGAGTAGTAAGTGGGAGAATACGGTGATCAGGATCTACCAGGACTGGAGTGCGGAGGTGGCGAAGAGAAGGGCTGGGTTTAACAGGGCGACGGCAGTGCTCCACAAGAAGGGGGTCAAGTTTGGCCTGTTGCAGCCGGCACGCCTGTGGGTCACTTATAAAGACCTCCAACTTTATTTTGACTCCCCGGAGGAGGCCTGGACTTTTGTCTAGGCAGAGAAGCTGGACTTGAACTGAAGACTGGGGGCTGGGGAACGCTGTACGCAGCCCGGAGGCTTTGTCCTCCTTGATATCCTTTCGCTTCTTTTGGTTCTATTGGACGATGGTTTTTTGCTGTTCTGTTTTTTCTTTTCTGCTTTTCGGGACTGTTATCTGTTTACTTGGGTGCTTTATCATATCATGTTGGGATTTTTATTATTTCACTGGTTGCGGGTTTGGGTGGGGCTCGCGGCCCTGTTGGGTCATGTTGCCCGTCTTCCCGTGTTTTGGGTCGGGGGGCGGGGCTTGGAAGGGGGGCGCGGGCTTTTCTCCCACGCTGGAGAAGCAGGGGGCGGGGTCGGCATTGGGGGGAATGGGTGTGTGACACTGGGGAGGGTAATTGGGGTGGCGGGAGCAGCCAGGGTCAGCAGGAGTCGGCTGACTTACAGAAGTACAATGGCTGGAGTTACACAGCTAGGGAGTCCCTAGCTGGGGGGGGGGGATACCGGGTTGCTGCTGGAATGGCCAAGAAGGAGCTGGAGCGTGCAGAGGGGGTCGGGATGGGGGTCTGTCGCTGTGGGGAATGGGCTGTACGCGGGCACGTGGCGGATTACGGAAGGGTGATGGCTAGTCGACGGGGGAGGGGGGCAGGTGGCCCTCCGATCCGGCTGATCACCTGGAATGTGAGGGGACTGAATGGCCGGTCAAACGGTCCGGCGTGTTCGCGCACCTGAGGGGGCTGAAGGCGGATGTGGCCATGCTTCAGGAGACGCACCTGAAGGTGGCAGATCAGGTTAGGTTGAGGAAGGGGTGGGTGGGCCAAGTGTTTCATTCGGGGGTGGATGCAAAAAACCGGGGGGGGGGGGGGGGGGGGGTGGCGATCCTGGTGGGGAAGAGGGTGTCCTTTGAGACGTCGAGTGTGGTGGGAGACAACGACGGGAGGTACGTGATGGTGAGCGGCAAGGGGAGCGGGTGGTGCTGGTCAATGTATATGCCCCGAATTGGGATGATGCGGGTTTCATGCGGCGCATGTTGGGCCAGATTCCAGATTTGGAGGCAGGGGGGCCTGATAATGGGGCGGGGGGAATCTCAACACGGTGCTGGATCCGCCACTGGATTGATCCAGTTCCAGGACGGGTAGGAGGCCTGCGGCGGCTTAGGTGTTGAGGGGGTTTATGGACCAGATGGGAGGGGTGGATCCATGGAGGTTCGCGAGGCCTAGGGAATTTTCATACTTCTCCCATGTGCATAAGGCCTACTCCCGGATCGATTTTTTCGTTTTGAGTAGGGCGCTGATTGTGAGGGTAGTAGACGCTGAGTACTCGGCGATAGCCATTTCGGACCATGCCCCGCATTGGGTGGACCTCGAGCTGGGAGAGGAGTGGGACCAGCGCCCACTGTGGCACTTGGAGGTGGGGCTGCTGGCAGACGAGGTGGTGAGGGGGCAGGTTCGAGGATGTATCGAGAGGTATCTAGAGGCCAACAATAATGGGGAGGTCTGAGTGGGGACGGTCTGGGAGGCGCTGAAGGCGGTGGTTCGGGGGGAGTTGATCTCCATTCAGGCCCACAGGGAGAGAGGGGAGGAGAGAAAGTGAGAGATTGGTGGGGGAGATGGTGAGGGTGGACAGGAGGTACGCGGAGGCACCGGAGGAGGGATTCCTGAGGGAGCGGCGCAGCCTTCGGGCTGAGTTTGACTTGTTGACCACCAGAAAGGCGGAGGCTCAATGGAGAAAGGCTCAGGGTGCGGTGGACGAGGATGGGGAGAAGGCGAGCAGGATGCTAGCACACCAGCTCCGTAAGCGGGATGCGGCCAGGGAGATTGGTGTTCAGGATCGGGGAGGAAATGTGGTGCGGAGGGGGGTAGACATTAATGGGGTCTTCAGGGACCTTTATGAGAGACTATATCGGTCCGAACCTCCGGCAGAGGAGGGGGGATGGGGCGCTTTTTGGACTGGCTGTGATTTCCGAGGGTGGCGGAGGGACGGGTGGAGGGTCTGGGGGCGCCAGTTGAGCTTGAGGAGCTGGTCAAAGGGATAGGGAGCATGCAGTCGGGGAAGGCGCCGGGGCCAGATGGGTTCCCGATTGAATTTTACAAGACGTATGTGTGGTGAATCATAATAGCATAATTCACACTGTTATCACACATGTTGTACCATGTCTCTGTAAGCTCGGCACACGAGCAGTTGCGTGGCTTTGCCCCTTGGGGGAGGTGTACTGGGAATGTACGGAAGTTTGTACTGGGCTCCACCCTTGGCTCTGCCCATGACTCCTGCCCCCCCCCCCCCCCCCCCACTGGTTGTATAAAGCTTGGCAGTCGGAGCCTGCCTGCCAGTTCATCCAGAGTTCATCACGTCACAGGCCGGCTCTGTTGTAAGACGATTAAAACCACTGTTCACTTCTAACTACGTATCGCGTGAATTGATGGTCTCATCAATTTAATCCTCTTAAAAAACAGTAAGGAACGACTATGGAATCAGCTCTCAAGCCTGATCGACTGGAACTTGACCCACATGATGCAGAGGCGAAAGAAATCTTTTCATATTGGCTCCGATGTTTTAAGGCCTACCGAAACGACGGAGGAGCAGAAACTCAGCCTACTGCGCGCAAGGGTGCTCAGTTAAATTGTACCGGCTCAAATACAGAGGCCCTGGCCCTACTCGACAAAATGTACGTGAGGCCCGTCAATGAGGTCTACTCGCCGCCAGCGCCCCACAGATTCGCTAGAAGAATTTCTAAGAGACTTAAAAGCCTTATCCATGGACTGTAATTACCAGGCAGTAAATGCTGCTGAGAACTTGCTGTCCGCGATGTCTTTGTTGCAGGCCTTAGATCGAATTACGTGCGCCAGCGACTGCTGGAGAAAGGGGCTCAAAATTTAGAAGATACTGTTGAACTCGCTACAACTATGGAGGTCTTGTTTCATAGTCTCACTTCATTTCCTGCGGACTCCGCGACCCCGTCATGGGCCCCCGACCAGCGACTGCCCCAGGCCTGCGCCGAGTGGCCGCCCAACCACCACGCTGCCCCAGCCTGCCAGTTTCGTGGCCAGTCCCAGCACCCGCGGCAGCACTGCCCAGCCCGCACGACGTGACCTGCAGCAGCTGCGGGCAAAAAGGTCACTACGCCAGAGTGCGTCTGGCAAGGAAGGCCCCAACCCCTAACCCTCCCGCAGCACAAAGCAACTGCTCTCCGCACTCGCAGGCCCGTAGGCCCCGGAACGCTGCGGCCTATACCCCGACTCCGCCCCCGCCCGCCACGTGCGATACATGGGGGCCGCCATCCTGGCGGACCCCCACCACGCGGCTGACCACGTGCGACTCATGGGTGCCGCCATCTTGGACGCCATCTTACTCGCCGCCCGCCACGTGCGATCCACGAGCGGCCATGTTGGGCTCCATCCTCTCCAAACTCAGAAAATTTGATTGAAGACTGCGACCTCAGCGGGCACTCATCACGGGGCTACCCCAGCGCAGCCGACCAAGCCGCCGACTACCCGCAACTCCACGCAGTCACATTGGACCAATCGCGGCCCAAAAATCTCCACAACTCTATGACGACGGTACAGTACACCGTGCCTTTTCGACTCCGGGAGCACCGAGAGCTTCGTACACCCAGATCAGCAAGACGCTGTTCGCTCCCTGTTTTTCTTGCACGGCCAGCTATTTCCCTCGCTTCGGGTTCCCACATCCAAGGACGCACCATCGCAACTCTAACGATCCAAGGCGCTAGTTACTCTAATTTTCAACTATACGTCCTGCCCGAACTCTGCTCCCCACTCTTACTGGGACTCGATTTTCAGTGCAATCTCAAGAGTCTCACCCTCAGCTTCGGCAGATCTCTACCCCCACTCACTATCTGCAGCCTAGCCACGCTGCGAATCCACCCCCCCCCCCCCCTCCTCCTCTCTTTGCCAATCTCACTCCGGACTGTAAACCCGTAGCCACTCGCAGCAGGCGGTACAGCCTACAGGACACGGTGTTCATTCGAACCGACGTCCAGAGGCTCTTATGTGAGGGGATCATAGAGGCCAATAACAGTCCCTGGTTAGCTCAGGTGGTGGTCGTCAAGACCGGGGAAAAATTCCGCATGGCCGTAGACTATAGTCAGATTATTAATCGGTTTACGCTCCTCGACGCGTACCCCTTCCCCAGGATTGCAGACATGGTGAATCAGATAGCCCAGTATCGGATTTTCTCCACGGTGGATCTGAAGTCTGCACACCACCAGCTCCCAATCCGCCCGGAGGACCGCCACTTCACGGCGTTCGAGGCCGATGGCAGCCTCTTCCACTTCCTCCGGGTTCCCTTTGGCGTCAAAAATGGGATCTCGGTGTTCCAACGAGCAATGGACCGAATGGTGGACCAGTACGGGCTGCGGACCACGTTTCCGTACTTGGATAACGTCACCATCTGCGGCTATGACCAGCAGGACCACAATGCCAACCTCAATCGATTTCTCCAGACGGCCCAGAAGCTTAATCTCACGTACAACAAGGAGAAGTGCGTTTTCCGCACAACCAGACTAGCCATCCACGGCTATGTCGTGGAAAACGGAGTCCTGGGCCCCGACCCGGACCGTATGCACCCCCTCTTAGAACTCCCTCTCCCTCATTGTCCCAGGGCCCTCAAACGGTGCCTGGGGTTCTTTTCATATTATGCCCAGTGGGTCCCTCAATATGCGGACAAAGCCTACCCACTCTTTAAGGCCACACTTTTTCCCCTGTCAGCTGAGGCCCGTCAGGCCTTCAACTGCATCAAGGAGGACATCGCCAAAGCGGCCATGCGGGCGGTGGATGAATCCGTCCCTTTCCAGGTCGAGAGCGATGCCTCAGAGGTAGCTCTTGCAGCCACATTAAATCAGGCAGGGAGACCAGTCGCATTTTTCTCCCGAACCCTCTCCGCTTCGGAACTTCGACACTCCTCGGTCAAAAAGGAAGCACAAGCCATTGTGGAGGCTATTCGTCACTGGAGGCACTACCTCGCAGGTAGAAGGTTCACCCTCATCACCGACCAAAGATCGGTTGCCTTTATGTTTGACAACTCGCAAAGGGGCAAAATTAACAATGATAAAATTCTGAAGTGGAGGATCGAGCTCTCCACCTACAAATACGATATTATGTATCGACCGGGGAAGCTCAACGAGCCCCCAGATGCCCTGTCCCGCGGCACGTGCGCCAGCACGCAGAGAGACCGCTTAAAAGCCATCCACATTCACCTCTGCCACCCAGGGGTCACCCTGCTCGCCCAATACATTAAAGCCCAAATTCTGCCTTTCTCCACCGAGGAGGTAAAAGCCGTCACCAGGGACTGCCCGATCTGCGCGGAGTTCAAACCGCACTTCTACAGACCAGACAGGGCCCACCTGGTAAAGGCTTCTAGGCCCTTTGAACGTCTCGCTATCGATTCCAAAGGGCCACTCCTCTCGATTAACCGGAATGTGTACTTCCTAAATGTTATCGACGAGTTCTCCCGATTCCCTTTTGCTATCCCGTGCCCCGACATGACCTCCCACACAGTCATCAGGGCCCTGCATAGTATCTTCACCCTGTTTGGTTTCCCCAGCTATGTACACAGCGACCGGGGTTCGTCCTTCATGAGCGACAAGCTGCGTCAGCATCTGCTCGACAAGGGCCTCGAGCAGGACTACCAGCTACAACCCCAGGGGGAACGGGCAGGTGGAGAGGGAGAATGAGACGGTCTGGAAGACCGACCTACTGACCCTCCGGTCCAGTAATCTCCCGATCTCCCATTGGCAAGAAGTCCTCCCAGACGCGCTCCACGCTATTAGGTCCCTCTTGTGAACCGCAACCAATCAGACCCCTCATGAGCGGCTCTTGACCTTTTCCAGGCGTACTGCCACGGGGGTTTCGCTCCCGGCATGGTTGAAGACACCGGGCCCAGTGCACCTCAGGAAGCACGTCAGGGCCCACAAAACTGACCCGCTTGTGGAAAAAGTGCTCCTACTACACTCAAACCCCCAATACGCCTTCATAGAGTACCATGGCGGCCGTCAGGACACCGTATCCCTCCGGGACCTAGCGCCTGCAGGATCAAACCCCACCACTACCACCGCCGAGGTACCCCTCACACTACATCCCACCCAGCTCGCAGGGCCCCACGCCCCGCGCCTACCAGTTCGCTACACATGTTCCGCGCGCCCGCAAGCTCCCAGCGCCCCCACTCTCCAGTCGAACCAGACGGGTACGAAGCTCAGACAGAATCACCCCCGGAACCGCCATCGTACCCCAACCTACCGTGATCATCCAGCCACCAGAAGAGGCTGCAACCCCGGTGTTCCGCCGATCACAATGGACAACTCGACCACCGGACAGGCTCAATCTATAAACCATCACCCCCGCCGGACTTTATTTTTTTTTTTTTTTTTACAGGGGGTGGATGTGGTGAATCATAATACCATAATTCACACTGTTATCAGACATGTTGTACCATGTCTCTGTAAGCTTGGCACACGAGCAGTTGCGCGGCTCTGCCCCTAGGGGGAGGTGTACTGGGAATGTACGGAAGTTTGTATTGGGCTCCACCCTTGGCTCCGTCCATGACTCTTCCCCCCCCACTGGTTGTATAAAGCTTGGCAGTCGGAGCCTGCCTGCCGGTTCATCTAGAGTTCATCTCATCACAGGCAGGCTCTGTTGTAAGACGATTAAAACCACTGTTCACTTCTAACCATGTGTCGCGTGAATTGATGGTCTCATCAGTATGAAGACATGCTGGTTAGGACCTTCAACGAGGCAAGGGAGGGGGTGCTTTGCCTTGACAATGTCTCGGACGCTGATCTCCTTGATTCTTAAGCGAGACAAGGATCCCCTGCAGTGTGGGTCATACAGGCCGATCTCGCTCTTGAATGTGGACGCCAAGTTGTTGGCAAAGATCTTAGCCACGAGGATAGAGAACTGTGTGCCACAGGTTATCCACGAGGATCAAATGGGGTTTGTGAAGGGGAGGCAGCTGAACACTAATATACGGAGGCTCTTGAACGTTATAATGATGCCAGCGGTAGAAGGAGAGGCGGAGATAGTGGTGGCGCTAGATGCGGAGAAGGCCTTTGATAGGGTCGAGTGGGGGTACTTGTGGGAGGTGCTGGAAAGGTTCGGGTTTGGGGAGGGGTTTGTCAGTTGGGTGACGCTGTTGCATGAGGCCCCGATGGCGAGTGTGGCCACGAATAAGAGGTCATAGTATTTTCGATTATATTGAGTGACGAGGCAGGGGTGTCCCCTGTCCCCCCTGCTTTTTGCGCTGGCAATTGAACCCATGGCTATGGCGTTGAGGGAGTCTGGGGATTGGAGGGGGCTGGTCCGGGGCGGGAAAGAGCACCGAGTGTCGCTCTACGCGGACGACCTTTTGTTGTATGTGGCGGACCCGGTGGAGGGAATGCCGGTGGTGATGGGGATTCTCCGGGAATTTGGGGATTTCTCAGGGTACAAGCTTAACTTTGGGAAAAACGAGCTGTTTGTGGTACACCCAGGGGACCAGGAGGGGGGGATTGGGAGGCTCCCACTGAAAAGGGCGGGGAGGAGCTTCAGGTACTTGGGGGTTCAGGTGGCCAGGAGCTGGGGAGGCCTTGCATAAGCTTAACCCCAAGGCTGGTGGAGCAAATGGGAGCTAGGATGGAAGCTCAGAGCGAGAACAAACAGAGTTGTTATCTCTGGGTTGTTGCCCGTGCCACGTGATAGTGAGATGAGAAATAGGGAGAGAGAGCAATTAAACACGTGGCTACAGGGATGGTGCAGGCGGGAGGGATTCAGATTTCTGGATAACTGGGGCTCTTTCTGGGGAAGGTGGGACCTCTATAGACAGGATGGTCTACATCTGAACCTGAGGGGCACCAATATCCTGGGGGGGAGATTTGTTAGTGCTCTTTGGGGGGGTTTAAACTAATTCAGCAGGGGCATGGGAACCTGGATTGTAGTTTTGGGGTACGGGAGATTGAGAGTATAGAGATCAAGAGCACAGATTTGACTTCGCAAGAGGGTGCCAGTGTTCAGGTAGGTGGTTTGAAGTGTGTCTACTTCAATGCCAGGAGTATACGAAATAAGGTAGGGGAACTGGCAGCATGGGTTGGTACCTGGGACTTCGATGTTGTGGCCATTTCAGAGACATGGATAGAGCAGGGACAGGAATGGTTGTTGCAGGTTCCGGGGTTTAGGTGTTTTAGTAAGCTCAGAGAAGGGGCAAAAGGGGGGAGGTGTGGCGCTGCTAGTCAAGGACAGTATTACGGTGGCGGAAAGGATGCTAGATGGGGACTCTTCTTCTGAGGTAGTATGGGCTGAGGTTAGAAACAGGAAAGGAGAGGTCACCCTGTTGGGATTTTCTATAGGCCACCTAATAGTTCTAGGGATGTAGAGGAAAGGATGGCGAAGATGATTCTGGAAAAAGCGAAAGTAACAGGGTAGTTGTTATGGGAGACTTTAACTTTCCAAATCTTGACTGAAAAGATATAGTTCGAGTACATTAGATGGGTCGTTCTTTGTACAATGTGTGCAGGAGGGTTTCCTGACACAATATGTTGACAGGCCAACAAGAGGCGAGGCCACATTGGATTTGGTTTTGGGTAATGAACCAGGCCAGGTGTTAGATCTGGAGGTAGGTGAGCACTTTGGAAACAGTGACCACAATTCGGTGACCCTTACGTTAGTGATGGAAAGGGATAAGTATACCCCGCAGGGCAAGAGTTATAGCTGGGGGAAGGGCAATTATGATGCCATTAGACATGACTTAGGATGTGTTGGTTGGAGAAGTAGGCTGCAAGGGATGGGCACACTGAATATGTGGAGCTTGTTCAAGGAACAGCTATTGCATGTTCTTGATAAGTACGTACCAGTCAGGCAGGGAGGAAGGGGTCGAGCGAGGGAACCGTGGTTTACCAAAGAAGTGGAATCTCTTGTAAGAGGAAGAAGGAGGCCTATGTGAAGATGAGGCATGAAGTTTCAGTTGGGGCGCTTGATAGTTACAAGGAAGCGAGAAGGATCTAAAGAGAGAGCTGAGACGAGCAAGGAGGGGACATGAGAAGTCTTTGGCAGGTAGGATCAAGGAAAACCCAAAAGCTTTCTATAGGTATGTCAGGAATAAAAGAATGAGTTTAAGAGATGGGACATGCTGCCGCTCTCTCTGGCGGGTACCAACCTCTGTGGGTATTATTGGGCTGCCAACGCAGCGATGGTGCGTAAGTGGGTAATGGACAGGGAGGGGGCAGCATGGAAGAGGATGGAGATGGCATCCTGTGTGGGCACGAGCCTGGAAGCGCTGATAACGGCGCCACTGCCGCTCCCTCCAACGGGGTATACCACGAGCCCGGTGGTGGAAGCTACCCTCAAGATTTGGGGGCAATGGAGGCGGCACAGGGGGGAGGTGGGGGCCTCGATGGGGTCCCCGATACGGTTCGTTCCGGGGAGAATTGATGGCGGGTTCCTGAGTTGGCACAGGGCAGGTGTCAGGAGGCTGGGGGACCTGTTCAAAGATGGGAAGTTCGCGAGCCTGGGTGAGCTGGGAGGGAAGTTTGGGCTCCCCCCCGGGGAACACCTTTAGGTACATGCAGGTAAGGCCGTTTGTCAGGCGGCAGGTAGCGGGGTTCCCCCTGCCGCTGCCGCGTGGGGTCCAGGACAGGGTGCTCTCAGGGGTGTGGGTTGGAGACGGGAGGATCTCGGAAGCGTACTAGGTGATGCAGGAGGTAGACGAGGCCTCGGTGGAGGAGTTGAAAGGTAAATGAGAGGAGGAGCTGGGTGAGGAGATTGAGGAGGGGACGTGGGCGGATGCCCTGGAAAGGGTGAACTCCTTCTCTTCTTGTGCGAGGCTTAGCCTCATACAGTTTAAGGTGCTGCATAGGGCTTATATGACCGGGACAAGGATGAGCCGGTTTTTTGGGAGCGAGGACAGGTGTATTAGGTGCTCTGGGGGCCCAGCAAACCATATCCACATGTTCTGGGCATGCCCAGCGCTAGGGGAATTTTGGAAGGGTGTAGCAAGGACAGTATCGAGGGTGGTAGGATCCAGGGTCAATCCAGGCTGGGGACTCACAATATTTGGGGTAGCAGTGGAGCCGGGAGTGCAGGAGGCGAAAGAGGCCAGTGTTCTGGCCTTGGCGTCCCTCGTAGCCCGGCGGAGGATTCTTCTTCAGTGGAAGGATGAGAGGCCCCGAAGTGTGGAGGCCTGGGTCAACGATATGGCGGGGTTTATTAAATTGGAGAGGGTGAAATTTGCCCTAAGGGGGGTCAGTGCAGGGGTTTTTCAGGAGATGGAGATGGCAACCATTCCTAGATCTCCTGGCAGAACAGTAAAATCAAAAAGGTCAGCAGCAGTCGCAACCGGGGGAGGGGTTCTCACTTTGTTTTTGTTTCGGGTTGAATCTTTGCCAACGACGGGCGTTTATTTATATTTCTCTTTTGTATATACGGGGGGGGGGGGGTTGTTCTTTTTGTTCTTAGAATTTTCTGTTACTGTTTTCTTTTTTGTGAAAGTGAAAATTTGAATTAAAATTGATTTTAAAAAAAGATAGATAAGGATCCGACAGAGTGTGGGTCGGATGGGCCCATATCACTTTTAAACGTGGACGCAAAGGTATTGATGATGGTACTGGCAGGTAGGCTAGAGGAGTGCCTCCCAAAGGTGATAGGTGAAGATCAGACGGTGTGAGAGGGAGGCACCTCTTTTCGAACATTAGGAGGGTATTGAACGTGGTTATTTTCCCGGCGGAGGGGAAGGAAACAGAGGTGGTTCTGGCATTGGACGCTGAGAAAACGTTTGACCGGGTAGAATTTTTGATGGCAGTTCCAGAGCGTTTTGGAATTGGACCCAGATTTGTGGACTGAGTAAAGCTATTATATAAGGAGCCGAGGGCCAGCGTTCACACAAATAACATCAGCTCAGAATAATTTCCTCTCCACCATGGGAATAGGCAGGGATGTCCTATGTTCTCCCTGCAGTTTGCACTTGTGATTGGCCATCGCATTAAGACGTTTGGGGGTATGGAAAGGGATAGTGCTGGGGGGAATAGAGCAAAGGGTGTCCTTGTATGCCGATGACTTGTTATTATACGTGTCGGAACCAAGTGTGTCAATAGGGGGAATACTGGAGCTGCTTTGGGTGTTTGGGTCTTTCTCAGGGTACAAATTAAATCTCGACAAGAGTGAATATTTTGTGGTGTCTCGGCCAGGGGTGGGGGGGCTTCTATTCCGTAGGGCAGGGACTCACTTTAGATACCTGCGGGTGCAGGTTGCCCAGGAGTGGGGGGGGGGGGGGGGGGCTCCGCAGGTACAACATTTCTAGTTTGGTGGGGAGGGTGAAAGTTGATCTGGCAAGGTGGGATGGTCTCCCTCTGTCATTGGCAAGTCGGGTACAGAAGGTGAAAATGAATGTGCTAGTGCGATTCCTGTTTATTTTTCAATGCCTGCTGATTTTACTGCCAAAGTCATTTTTTATTTTTATTTTTTTAAAGAGAGACTGAAGGGATGTTTACCTCGTTCATACGGGGAGAGAAGGTGGCCAGAATTAGAAAGGTGCTACTACACCGGAGCGGCCGAATTGCGCTCTATGAAGGTGAGTGAACTGATATATTTGGGCAGCGGCTAAACCCGAGACACTACATGTGTAGTGTCTCCCACCCTCCCTCCTCCTCCTACCAATAAAAAAGACTGTTGATAAGGAGCAGCGGACTTCAGATTCTCGGCGGGAGCAGTGGTGAGGGGTCGTTGGGAAGGTAAGTTTACCTCTTTAAAACTTTAAAAACTTACCTGGAAGGGTGACATCACAGCAAAGCAGTGACCTGATTGCCTGGCAAGGAAAGTGCTCCAATTAGTAGCAGCTGGGAGAAATTTAACTCTTCCTGTGTTGGTGAGTATTGTGATTGGTAAGTAAAGTCTTTTTTTATTCCTGTCACTTATTAATTATTTAATAGTATAGTTTGTAGTCAGTTAAGGTGAAGGATAAAAATGGCAGGAGATCCCAGACCCGTGTTATGCTCCTCGTGCTCAATGTGGGAGTTCAGGGACGCGTCCGATGCCCCTGACTTCTTCATGTGCGCAAAGTGTGTCCAGCTGAAGCGCCTGTTAGACTGCATGATGGCTCTGGAGCTGCGGGTGGACTCACTTTGGAGCATCCGCGATGCTGAGGAGGTCGTAAATAGCACGTTCAGTGAGTTGGTCACACCGCAGGTTAGGATTGCTGAGGGAGATAGGGAATGGGTGACCAAAAGGCAGAGAAAGAGCAGGAAGGCAGTGCAGGTGTCCCCTGCGGTCATCTCCCTCCAAAACAAGTATACCGTTTTGGATACTGTTGGGGGGGATGACTCACCAGGGGAAGGCAGTAGTAGCCAGGCTCATGGCACCGTGGCTGGCTCTGCTGCACAGAAGGACGGGGAAAAGACTGGCAGGGCTATAGTCATAGGGGATTCAATTGTAAGGAGAGTAGACAGGCGTTTCTGTGGTCGAAAACGAGACTCCCGAATGGTATGTTGCCTCCCGGGTGCTCGGGTCAGGGATGTCTCCTATCGGCTGCAGGACATGCTGAAGGTGGAGGGTGAACAGCCAGTTGTCGTGGTGCATATAGGCACCAACGATATAGGTAAAAAATGGGATGCGGTCCTACAATCAAAATTTAGGGAGTTAGGAGATAAGTTATAAAGTAGGACCTCAAAGGTAGTAACCTCAGGATTGCTACCAGTGCCACGGGACAGTCAGAGTAGAAACTCAAGAATAGCCAGAATGAATACGTGGCTTGAGAGATGGTGCAGGAGGGAGGGGTTCTGATTTTTGGGACATTGGAACGGTTCTGGGGGCGGTGGGACCATTACAAACCGGATGGTCTACACCTGGGCAGGACTGGAACCAATGTCTTAGGGGGTGCTTTTGCTAACACTGTTGGGGAGGTTGGGGATGGGAACCAGATTAGGAAGTTAGAGGTCAGTAAAGAAGCAGCAACTAAAGCCAGTAAGGTACAATATAATAAACTCAATGTGACTAGGGGGAAGAGTAGACAAGGAAGACTGGATGAACGCAAAGGGACAGGTGGTCTGAGGTGCATTTGTTTTAATGCGAGAAGTGTAGCAGGTAAGGCAGATGAAGTTAGGGCTTGGATCAGTACCTGGGAATATGATGTTATTGGTATTACTGAGACTTGGTTGAGGGAAGGGCAGGACTGGCAACTGAATATCCCAGGGTATAGATCAGGGGTGGGCAAACTACGGCCCGTGGGCCGCATGCGGCCCGACAAAGGTTTTTATGCGGCCCGCCAATGAGGTGCCCGGAATCATAACCGGCATTTTTGAAAAGCCGCTGAAGTAAATGCGCTTATTCAATAAGCGCATTTACTTCAGCGGCTTTTCAAAAATGCCGGTTATGATTCCGGGCACCTCATTGGCGGGCCGCATAAAAACGCGCGTAGTGGGGTGGATGAGTGGGGCTGTCTCATTGGTCGATTTAGTTGGGTGTGCGACCAATAGGAGTCCAGGTTACAAACAATAAGCCTTATTATTGTTTGTAACCTGGACTCCTATTGGTCGCACACCCAACTAAACCGACCAATAAGGCAGCCCCACTCATCCACCCCACTACGCGCGTTTTTATCGTTGACTCGGCTAGGCTGTGCTTCTGTCAGTGTTAAGGATCAGCACAAGCAACTTGACACCAGATTTCAACAAACTGGTAAATGACTGCAGTCAGATGCATCATTCTCATTGACATTGTTCTGTTACTTACTGAGTTACTTGGTTTTTCAAATAAATGTGCTTTTTTTTTTCTTTAAAGACCTTTTATTTTGACTATTTAAAATATTAATAATTTTACTTAAATACTATGCGGCCCTTTAAAATTGTGAATTTCTGAATGTGGCCCTTGAACGGAAAAGTTTGCCCACCCCTGGTATAGATGCTTCAGGAGGGATAGAGAGGGAGGTAGAAGGGGGGGAGGAGTTGCATTACTCGTCAGAGATGATATCACAGCTGTGATTAAGGAGGGCACGATGGAAGATTCGAGCACTGAGGCAATATGGGTGGAGCTAAGAAATAGGAAGGGTGCAGTAACATTGTTGGGACTTTACTACAGGCCTCCCAAAAGCGAGCATGAAGTAGAGGTACAAATATGCAGACAGATTATAGAAAAATGTCAGAGCAAAAGGGTGGTTGTGATGGGAGATTTTAACTTCCCCAACATTGAATGGGATTCGTGCAGTGTTGGAGGTGTAGATGGAGCAGAGTTTATAAGGAGCATCCAGGAGAGTTTTTTAGAGCAGTATGTAAATATTCCAACTCGGGAAGGGGCCATACTGGACCTGGTATTGGGGAATGATCCCGGCCAGGTGGTTGATGTTTCAGTCGGTGATTACTTTGGGAATAGCGATCACAATTCCGTAAGTTTTAGAATACTCATGAACAAGGACAAGAGTGGTCCGAAAGGAAGAGTGCTAAATTGGGGAAAGGCAGAGTATAACAAAATTCGGCAGGAGCTAGGGAATGTGGATTGGGAGCAGCTGTTTAAGGGTAAATCCACATTTGAAATGTGGGAGTCTTTTAAGGAAAGGTTGATTAGAGTACAGGACAGACATGTCCCTGTGAAAATGAGAGATAGAAATGGCAAGATTAGGGAACCATGGATGACGGGTGAAATTGTGAGACTAGCTAAGATGAAAAAGGAAGCATTCATAAGATCGAGGCAACTCAAAACTGATGAAGCTTTGGAGGAATATCGGGAAAGTAGGACGAATCTCAAACGCGCAATAAAGAGGGCTAAAAGGGGTCATGAAATATCTTTGGCTAACAGGGTTAAGGAAAATCCCAAAGCCTTTTATTCGTATGTAAGGAGTAAGAGGGTAACTAGAGAAAGGATTGGCCCACTCAAAGACAAAAGAGGGAATTTATGGGTGGACTCAGAGGAAACGGGTGAGATTCTTAATGAGTACTTTGCATCGGTATTCACAAAGGAGAGGGACAAGACGGATGTTGAGGCTAGGGATGGATGTTTAAATACTCTAGGTCAAGTTGTCATACGGAAGGGGGAAATTTTGGATATTCTAAAAGACATTAAGGTGGACAAGTGCCCAGGACCAGATGGGATCTATCCCAGGTTACTGAGGGAAGCAAGGGTTGAAATAGCTGGGGCCTTAACAGATATCTTTGCAGCATCCTTGAGCATGGGTGAGGTCCCGGAGGACTGGAGAATTGCTAATGTTGTCCCTTTGTTTAAGAAAGGTAGCAGGGAAAATCCAGGGAATTATGGACCTGTGAGCTTGACGTCAGTGGTAGGCAAACTGTTGGAGAAGATACTGAGGGATAGGATCTATTCACATATTGAAGAAAATAGACTTATCAGAATAGGCAGCATGGTTTTGTGCAGGGAAGGTCATGCCTTACAAACCTAATAGAATTCTTTGAGGAAGTGACAAAGTTAATTGATGAGGGAAGGGCTGTAGATGTCATATACATGGACTTTAGTAAGGCGTTTGATAAGGTTTCCCATGGCAGGTTGATGGAAAAAGTGAAGTTGTATGGGGTTCAGGGTGTACGAGCTAGATGGATAAAGAACTGGCTGGGCAACAGGAGACAGAGAGTAGTGGTGGGAGTGTCTCAAAATGGAGAAAGGTGACTAGTGGTGTTCCACAGGGATCCGTGCTCGGACCACTGTTGTTTGTGATCTACATAAATGACCTGGAGGAAGGTATAGGTGGTATGATTAGCAAGTTTGCAGATGATACAAAGATTGGTGGAGTTGCAGATAGCGAGGAGGACTGTCAGAGAATACAACAAAATATAGATAGATTGGAGAGTTGGGCAGAGAAATGGCAGATGGAGTTCAATCCAGGCAAATGCGAGGTGATGCATTTTGGAAGATCAAATTCAAGAACGGACTATATGGTCAATGGAAGGGTCCTGGGGAAAATGATGTACAGAGAGATCTGGGAGTTCAGGTCCATTGTACCCTGAAGGTGGCAACGCAGGTTTATAGAGTGGTCAAGAAAGCATACAGCATGCTTGCCTTCATCGGACGGGGTATTGAGTACAAGAGTCGGCAGGTCATGTTACAGTTGTATAGGACTTTGGTTAGGCCACATTTGGAATACTGCGTGCAGTTCTGGTCGCCACAGCACCAGAAGGATGTGGATGCTTTGGAGAGGGTGCAGAGGAGATTCACCAGGATGTTGCCTGGTGTGGAGGGGGCTAGCTATGAAGAAATGTTGAGTAGATTAGGATTGTTTTCATTGGAAAGATGGAGGTTGAGGGGGGACCTGATTGAGGTCTACAAAATTATGAGAGGTATAGACAGGGTGGATAGCATCAAGCTTTTTCCAAGAGTGGGGGTGTCGGTTACAAGGGGTCACGATTTCAAAGTGAGAGGGGGAAAGTTTAAAGGAGATGTGCGTGGAAAGTTTTTACGCAGAGGGTGGTGGGTGCCTGGAACGCTTTACCAGCAGAGGTGGTAGAGGCGGGCACGATAGCATCATTTAAAATGCATAGAAACAGATATATGAATGGGCGGGGAACAGAGGGAAGTAGATCCTTGGAAAATAGGTGACAGGTTTAGATAAAGGATCTGGATCGGCGCAGGCTGGGAGGGCCGAAGGGCCTGTTCCTGTGCTGTGATTTTCTTTGTTCTACAGAGAGGTGTGGTGAATGTAACTCCGTAATTCACACTGTATTGTATATGCATGAGACCATGCATTTGTAAGCGCAGTTGCGTGCCCGACCACTAGGGGGAGTAGCGCTGGGAATGCTTAGGAGTTTGTACAGGGCTCCACCCTTGGCACCGCCCACGACTCCTCCCCCTGGACTGCTGTATAAATACCAATGCTCAGAACCAGTCGTTCAGTTCATCGAGAGTTCAACGCGGAACAGGCTGGCTCTGTTGTAAGTACATTAAAACCAGTGTTCATATCTTAAAACACGTGTCTAGTGAATTGATGGTTCCATCAAGAGGAAGGCAGGCAGGGGGTTTGGGTCTTCCGAACCCGATGTATTATTACTGGGCGGCGAATGCGGAGAATGTATGGAGCTGGGTCAGAGGGGTTGACTCCCAATGGTCAGAATGGATGAGAGTTTGTGCAGGGGGTCGGGATTGAAGGAGCTAGCGAACAGCGCCGTTCCCGATGGCCCCGAGCAGGTAGTCAGGGAGTCCGGTAATAATAGCTTTGTTGAGAATTTGGAGGGAGTTTCGACAGCACTTCGTGTTTGGGCAGGGTCAAGAGAAATGCCGATTCGGGGGAACCAGAGATTTGAGCCAGGGATGTGGGATGTAAATTTTTGGTGATGGGAGGAGAAAGGAATTAGAACACTAAAAGATTTATTTCTTGGGGGTCGTTTTGCGGGATTGAAGGAGCTGGGAGCAAAGTATGGGCTGGAGCAGGGGGGAAATATTTAGATATATGCAGGTTCGAGACTTTGCCAGAAAGGAGATACAGAGCTTCCCAGTAGAGCCGGCTTCCACACTGCTGAAGGAACTGCTGACAACAAGGGGACTGGAGTAGGGGTAGGATCGCCGGTTTACGGGGCTATTTTGGAGGAGGAGAAGGCACCATTAGAAGGGATCAAGGCAAAGTGGGAGGTAAGAGTTGGGAGAGGCTTTGGAGGAGAGGTTCTGGTGTGAGGTGCTCCGGAGGGTGAACGCCTCCACCTCTTGTGCAAGGTTGGGGCTGATATAGTTGAAGATGGTGTATCGAGCGCACCTTACAAGGGCGAGGGTGAGCCGGCTCTTTGAGGGGGTAGAAGATGTGTGTGAACGTTGCTGGTGAGGCCCCACAAACCACGTTCATATTTTTTGGTCCTGTCCAAAGCTGGAGGATTACTGAAAGGAGGTGTTTAGGGTAATCTCTAAAGTGGTGCACGTGAAACTGGACCCGGGCCCTCGGGTGGCCATATTCAGGGTGTCAGACCAGCCGGGGTTGGAAAAGGGCGCAGAGGCAGATGTTGTAGCCTTCGCTCGTTGATCACCCGAAGGCGGATCCTGTTAGGGTGGAGATCAACCTTTCCACCCTGCGTCCTGGTGAATTCTTAATGCTTGAAAAGGTCAAATTTGAACTAAGGGGAAGGATGGAGGGGTTCTACGATTCATGGGCGTTATTCATTATTCACTTTCGAGAATTGGATCACATTGAACAATGGGGGTTGGGAGGGGGACTGTATCTGTTAATGGTGACTGTGGGTGATTCCTGCTTTTTGTCATTTGTTTATGTTAAATTGCGGGCCAATGTCTGGGGTTTGGTGGAAGGATGGGATCGTTGTTATTGATATGGATATCGATATTACATTCGTCACTGATTATTGTTTATTGTTGGGTTTAAATTTGGGAGAAAATGTGAAAAAGGAGAATAAAAAATATTTTTTTAAAAATCATGTTTGGCATACTTCATCCAACTGAAGGCCTCTGATGGGCCTCAGGGGTGCCCAACACTTGCAAATGTTCATTCAGTTCTCAATCACACCTTAAAATTAGAGCACAGAAAAGTCATATCATAGTGTGATTGGCCTCAGAAAGGGTTACTTACCTTCCCGAGTCCATGGCAGTAGTCCATCACCTCCTGGAAGAGTACGAGGCCCTGGGTAAGGGGGAGGAGCCATATAGTTCACTGTACCCTCTGTGGGAGGATATGCAGGATAACATCCCACTGTAAGAAGGAGTACAATATGCAAGTAATTTAGCAAAAGACAATAACAGACCTCAGGATTGATCCCTGCTCTCACCAAAGGGAACTAGCCTCAGTGCTCCTGGGCATAGGAGTTACTACACCTGACCACCAGCTCCTACTGTGGGCGGGGGCGGAGAGGGGGATATGTCTGTGCATCGAATGAGAACAAGATCAAGATCTGTTGTGATAATCACCTTACACCACAGTCATGTTCTACAGTTCTCTCACAGGATGACTGGTTCATGAGGCAATCCAGTTTCCAACAAACTGAAACCCAACAAGGAAAAAAAAAAGGTGGTGAGGAACAGGGATTAGCAGAGACTAAGAATGTTCATTACCATGAATACTTTAGCCCAAAACCACCATTCTCAATGCCGAGTGTGGTTATTAAATGTAGGCTATTAAAGTATGGTGTGTGAGCTCAAAGTCACTCAATGTCTACACACAAAAGAAAAAAATGTGAACTAATTATTACCAATGGGAAGTTGTGACAATTTCCACCCTCCCTAATTCAGGGGAAGGGAGGCCAGCTGGGCCGCCCGGGTGCACAGTGGGGCACAGTAGCACAGTGGTTAGCACAGTTGCTTCACAGCTCCAAGGTCCCAGGTTCGATTCCCAGCTTGGGTCACTGAATGTGCGGAGAATGCACATTCTCCCTGTGTCTGCGTGGGTTTCCTCCGGGTGCTCCTGTTTCCTCCCACAGTCCAAAGATGTGCAGGATAGGTGGATTGGCCATACTAAATTGCCCCTAGTGTCCAAAAAAGATTAGGTGGGGTTACTGGGAAGGGTTGGAGGCATGGGCTTGGATGGGGTGCTCTTTCCAAGGTGCGGGCTCGATGGGCCGAATGGCTTCCTTCTGCACTGTAAATTCTATCCGTTTCTATTGCAATCTGTGATTGTACCCGTCAGTCACTTCTACTGTCTGTGAGTGTACTTGTTAACCATATTATATCATAGGAGATAATGAGGATGGCCAAAACTATCCCTCTAACAAAGAAAGGCAATACATTTCCAGGCACAAGAGAATTCCCAATAAACTGTCTCGAGGTAGCAAGGGGTTTCAGGGAGCTGAGAGGGGGTGTTCTGTCTCAGGCTCAACCACTTGGCCAGTATTTAATGGAGGTTGGCTGCTGTCAGTCATCTTGCAGAGATAAGGATTAGTATTCAAATTTCCTTGAATCTTTTCACAATAAACAGGATAGTAGAGGATTGCCTCAGAGAAAAGCCTGGCTTATCTTCTACTCGAAATGACTTGTATCACCTATAAGAATGGCGTATACAAAGAAATAAGTGCCAGTAATGACATCAGCTATGACCGATTAAAATGCAAATTTAATAGCTAGTAGCAAAAGCAAGATCTTCCCGGTACACCCACAAGTACCAACGGGACTGCCGTTTAAACAAGCCCGACACAAATTCCGCTCCTGGGGATCCAAATTGCCCATGACTGGAAAGGGATCCACAAATGGAACCTCACCAGTCTGACAGAGGAAGTAAAAAAGGACCTGCAAAGATGGAACACACTTCCATTCCCCCTCACGAGGAGAGTCCAGACGATCAGAATGAACGTGCTGCCCAGGTACCTCTTCCTACTCCGATCCATCCCCCCCCCACTCTCCCACCACCCCCAATGACTAGGATGAGGGAGTTGAAGGGTGGGTCAGTAGATTTTCAGACGATACGAAGATTGGTGGAGTTTTGGATAGTGAGGAGGGCTGTTGTCGGCTTCAAAGATAGGATGCAGAGCTGGGCTGAGAAGTGGCAGATGGAGTTTAACCCTGAAAAGTGTGAGGTTGTCCATTTTGCAAGGACAAATATGAATGCGGAATACAGGGTTAATGGTAGGGTTCTTGGCAATGTGGAGGAGCAGAGAGATCTTGGGGTCTATGTTCATAGATCTTTGAAAGTTGCCACTCAAGTGGATAGAGCTGTGAAGAAGGCCTATGGTGTGCTAGCGTTCATTAGCAGAGGGATTGAATTTAAGAGCCGTGAGGTGATGATGCAGCTGTACAAAACCTTGGTACGGCCACATTTGGAGTACTGTGTGCAGTTCTGGTCGCCTCATTTTAGGAACGATGTGGAAGCTTTGGAAAAGGTGCAAAGGTTGCCTGGAATGGAGAGTAGGTCTTACGAGGAAAGGTTGAGGGTGCTAGGACTTTTCTCATTAGAACGGAGAAGGATGAGGAGCGACTTGATAGAGGTTTATAAGATGATCAGGGGAATAGATAGAGTAGACAGTCAGAGACTTTTTCCGTGGGTGGAACACACCATTACAAGGGGACATAAATTTAAGCAGTGAATGGTGGAAGATATAGGGGGGGATGTCAGAGGTAGGTTCTTTACCCAAAGAGTAGTGGGGGCATGGAATGCACTGCCTGTGGAAGTAGTTGAGTCGGAAACATTAGGGACCTTCAAGCGGCTATTGGATAGGTACATGGATTACGGTAGAATGATGGGGTGTAGACTGATTCGTTCTTAATCTGGGACAAAAGTGCGGCACAACATCGTGGGCCGAAGGGCCTGTTCTGTGCTGTATTTTCTATGTTCTGTGATCTATAAGTGTGGTACAGCAGAAATAGATAGAGAAATACAGCACAGAACAGGCCCTTCGGCCCACGATGTTGTGCCGAACTTTTGTCCTAGGTTAATCATAGAATTTTGGACACTAAGGGCAATTTATCATGGCCAATAAACCCAACCTGCACATCTTTGGACTGTGGGAGGAAACCGGAGTACCCGGAGGAAACCCACGCACACACGGGGAGGATGTGCAGACTCCACACAGACAGTAACCCAAGTCGAAATCGAACTTGGGACCCTGGAGCTGTGAAGCAAATGGAAAAGTATTTTTTAAAGCAAAACGATGTTTATTCTATGAACTCATAGAACATAGAACGATACAGCGCAGTACAGGCCCTTCGGCCCTCGATGTTGCACCGACATGGAAAAAATCTAAAGGCCATCTAACCTACACTATGCCCTTATCATCCATATGCTTAGCCAATAAATTTTTTAATGCCCTCAATGTTGGCGAGTTCACTACTGTTGCAGGTAGGGCATTCCACGGCCTCACCACTCTTTGCGTAAAAAACCCACCTCTGACCTCTGTCCTATATCTATTACCCCTCAATTTAAGGCTATGTCCCCTCGTGCTAGCCACCTCCATCCGCGGGAGAAGGCTCTCGCTGTCCACCCTATCTAACCCTCTGATCATTTTGTATGCCTCTATTAAGTCACCTCTTAACCTTCTTCTCTCTAACGAAAACAACCTCAAGTCCATCAGCCTTTCCTCATAAGATTTTCCCTCCATACCAGGCAACATCCTGGTAAATCTCCTCTGCACCCGTTCCAAAGCTTCCACGTCCTTCCTATAATGAGGCGACCAGAACTGTACGCAATACTCCAAATGCAGCCGTACTAGAGTTTTGTACAACTGCAACATGACCTCATGGCTCCGGAACTCAATCCCTCTACCAATAAAGGCCAACACACCATAGGCCTTCTTCACAACCCTATCAACCTGGGTGGCAACTTTCAGGGATCTATGTACATGGACACCGAGATCCCTCTGCTCATCCACACTACCAAGAATTTTACCATTAGCCAAATATTCCGCATTCATGTTATTCTTTCCAAAGTGAATCACCTCACACTTCTCCACATTAAACTCCATTTGCCACCTCTCAGCCCAGCTCTGCAACTTATCAATGTCCCTCTGTAACCTGCAACATCCTTCCGCACTGTCTACAACTCCACCGACTTTAGTGTCGTCTGCAAATTTACTCACCAATCCTTCTGCGCCCTCCTCTAGGTCATTTATAAAAATGACAAACAGCAACGGCCCCAGAACAGATCCTTGTGGTACGCCACTCGTAACTGAACTCCATTCTGAACATTTCCCATCAACTACCACCCTCTGTCTTCTTTCAACTAGCCAATTTCTGATCCACATCTCTAAATCACCCTCAATCCCCAGCCTCCGTATTTTCTGCAATAGCCGACCGTGGGGAACCTTATCAAACGCTTTACTGAAATCCATATACACCACATCAACTGCTCTACCCTCGTCTACCTGTTCAGTCACCTTCTCAAATAACTCAATAAGGTTTGTGAGGCATGACCTACCCTTCACAAAACCATGCTGACTGTCCCTAATCATATTATTCCTATCTAGATGATTATAAATCGTATCTTTTATAATCCTCTCCAAGACTTTACCCACCACAGACGTTAGGCTCACCGGCCTATAGTTACCGGGGTTATCTCTACTCCCCTTCTTGAACAAAGGGACCACATTTGCTATCCTCCAGTCCTCTGGCACTATTCCTGTAGCCAATGATGACCTAAAAATCAAAGCCAAAGGCTCAGCAATCTCTTCCCTGGCTTCCCAGAGAATCCTAGGATAAATCCCATCCGGCCCCGGGGACTTATCTATTTTCACCTTGTCCAGAATTGCCAACACTTCTTCCCTACGCACCTCAATGCCATCTGTTCTAATAGCCTGGGTCTCAGCATTCTCATCCACAATATTATCTTTTTCTTGAGTGAATACTGACGAAAAGTATTCATTTAGTATCTCGCTTATCTCCTCAGCCTCCACACACAACTTCCCACCACTGTCCTTGACTGGCCCTACTCTTACCCTAGTCATTCTTTTATTCCTGACATACCTATAGAAAGCTTTTGGGTTTTCCTTGATCCTACCTGCCAAAGACTTCTCATGTCCCCTCCTTGCTTGTCTCAGCTCTCTCTTTAGATCCTTCCTCGCTTCCTTGTAACTATCAAGCGCCCCAACTGAAACTTCACGCCTCATCTTCACATAGGCCTCCTTCTTCCTCTTAACAAGAGATTCCACTTCTTTGGTAAACCACGGTTCCCTCGCTCGACCCCTTCCTCCCTGCCTGACTGGTACGTACTTATCAAGAACATGCAATAGCTGTTCCTTGAACAAGCTCCACATATCCAGTGTGCCCAACCCTTGCAGCCTACTTCTCCAACCAACACATCCTAAGTCATGTCTAATGGCATCATAATTGCCCTTCCCCCAGCTATAACTCTTGCCCTGCGGGGTATACTTATCCCTTTCCATCACTAACGTAAAGGTCACCGAATTGTGGTCACTGTTTCCAAAGTGCTCACCTACCTCCAGATCTAACACCTGGCCTGGTTCATTACCCAAAACCAAATCCAATGTGGCCTCGCCTCTTGTTGACCTGTCAACATATTGTGTCAGGAAACCCTCCTGCACACATTGTACAAAGAATGACCCATCTAATGTACTCGAACTATATCTTTTCCAGTCAATATTTGGAAAGTTAAAGTCTCCCATAACAACTACCCTGTTACTTTCGCTCTTTTCCAGAATCATCTTCGCCATCCTTTCCTCTACATCCCTAGAACTATTAGGTGGCCTATAGAAAACTCCCAACAGGGTGACCTCTCCTTTCCTGTTTCTAACCTCAGCCCATATTACCTCAGAAGAAGAGTCCCCATCTAGCATCCTTTCCGCCACCGTAATACTGTCCTTGACTAGCAGCGCCACACCTCCCCCCTCTTTTGCCCCCTTCTCTAAGCTTACTAAAATACCTAAACCCCGGAACCTGCAACAACCATTCCTGTCCCTGCTCTATCCATGTCTCTGAAATGGCCACAACATCGAAGTCCCAGGTACCAACCCATGCTGCCAGTTCCCCTACCTTATTTCGTATACTCCTGGCATTGAAGTAGACACACTTCAAACCACCTACCTGAACACTGGCACCCTCCTGCGAAGTCAAATCTGTGCTCCTGACCTCTATACTCTCAATCTCCCGTACCCCAAAACTACAATCCAGGTTCCCATGCCCCTGCTGAATTAGTTTAAACCCCCCCAAAGAGCACTAACAAATCTCCCCCCCAGGATATTGGTGCCCCTCAGGTTCAGATGTAGACCATCCTGTCTACAGAGGTCCCACCTTCCCCAGAAAGAGCCCCAGTTATCCAGAAATCTGAATCCCTCCCGCCTGCACCATCCCTGTAGCCACGTGTTTAATTGCTCTCTCTCCCTATTCCTCATCTCACTATCACGTGGCACGGGCAACAACCCAGAGATAACAACTCTGTTTGTTCTCGCTCTGAGCTTCCATCCTAGCTCCCTAAAGGCCTGCCTGACATCCTTGTCCCCTTTCCTACCTATGTCGTTAGTGCCAATGTGGACTACGACTTGGGGCTGCTCCCCCTCCCCCTTAAGGACCCGGAAAACATGATCCGAGACATCACGTACCCTTGCACCTGGGAGGCAACATACCAAACGTGAGTCTCTCTCGCTCCCACAAAATCTCCTATCTGTGCCCCTGACTATTGAGTCCCCAATTACTAATGTTCTAATCCTTTGCCCCCTTCCCTTCTGAGCAACAGGGACAGACTCCGTGCCAGAGGCCCGTACTCCATGGCTTACCCCTGGTAAGTCGTCCCCCCCACAAGTATCCAAAACGGTATACTTGTTACTCAGGGGAACGACCGCAGGGGGTCCCTGCACTGACTGCTTCTTCCCAGTCCCTCTTACAGTTACCCATCTATCTCCAGTCTTTGGTGTAACTACTTCCCTGAAGCTCCTATCTATGACCCCCTCTGCCTCCCGAATGATCCGAAGTTCATCCAGCTCCAGCTCCAGGTCCCTAACACGGTTTTTGAGGAGCTGGAGTTGGGTGCACTTCCCACAGATGAAATTAGCAGGGACACTGACGGCGTCCCTCACGTCAAACATTCTGCAGGAGGAGCATTGTACTGCCTTCCCGGACATCACCTCTAGATTTAAAAAAAAAACAAGAAAAAGAAAGGAAGAGCTTACCTGATATTACCTATAGAGGTCCCACCTTCCCCAGAAAGAGCCCCAGTTATCCAGAAATCTGAATCTCAAACTCAAGTTACTCAAGAACTCAAATCTGAAACTCAAGTTAACCTTTTTAAAACATACAGTGAACATCTTAGCAATCATTAATTCAAATACAACCCCCAAAGAATACAACACTAAGTAATCCTTTAAGCTTTCCTTTTAACATCCATAAGACTTAAAACACCTTTTACCAGAAGCACATCAGGTTAAAGTCACTACTGTTATAAGTTTATTAGTTTTAAATCACCAGGATTGATTTACAGTCTTTAGATTAGAAAGATACTTTAATACACCTTCTGGCTGTGACTGCAGCTATCCAGCTCTGAAAACAAAACTAAAAACACACCCTGCAGCAAACAGCCTGAAACTAAAGTAAAAAGCTGACTGACAGCCCAGTCACTCTCTGACATCACTGCAGAAATAAACACCAATTTCTTAAAGATACTCTCACATGACAAGAGTAAAACAGGGAAAGAATGGACGGGAATTACAGAGAATGGCGAGGGAGAATTGAGACAGTAACTCCCGGGAGGGGGGTCATTGCACTAGCGGGAAAGCTAGCGCCAGGGGGTGCAACAGAGCAAGGACCAGAGCGGGGGCAACAATATGGCTACAAAGGGCACTGCAAGTCACCACCCAGTACAGTCTCTAGGCGAAGGGAGACCCCGCAGTACATGGGCACATGCACGTGGCAAACGCACAGTTGACGGCCATGTTGGGCCCCCCCCCCCCCGGACAAAAGAACTCCCTGCGTTCCAGGGTTTTCACCGCATGGGGAGAGCAGTGACAGCGGAAACTCCGGAATGCAGGGGCGCATCCACTAGGTAAGTATGGTTAATCCAACAGGAGCGGGGGACAGAAACCCCTCCCAACTGGATAGTCACCTGGAACATCAGGGGTCTCTACGGCCCAGTGAAAAGATCCAGAGTTTTCACCCACCTAAGAAACATGAAAGCCAACATAATCTTCCTCCAGGAGACACACCTGAGAGAGCTGGACCGACTGCAGGTAAGAAACGGCTGAGTGGAACAGACCTACAATTCCTGTTACGGGACGAAGGTCAGGGGGGTGGCAATGCTGATGAATCAGAGGACGATGTTTAACGTGGCGAAGACGGTTACGGACCCAGGGGGGGACGGTAAATCATGGTCAGCAGGGACCTAGACGGCGCACCGGTAGTACTTGTTAACATGTGTGCTCCCAACATGTCGACATTAAAAAGACCATGGCGGAAATCCCCGACATTGCGACGCAGCGCTGATCATGGTGGAGGACACGGTGTACAGGACCCACGGACAGACAGGTCAAACCCCAAAACAGGGAAGACCTCAAACATGGCGACGGAAATCGGTCGGTTTATGGAGCAGATGGGGACCCTTGGGAGGTTTACCCTCCCAGGGGAGAAAGAGTGCACAACGTATACCAGGATTGGTAAAAGCGGAAAACTCCGTAATCGTAATCTCCGACCACGCTCCACAGTACATGGACGTGAGGTTGGAGACGGGCAGGGCACAACGCCCCACATGGAGGTTGGACACTTCCCTACTAGCCGACAAGGCTTTCAGCGCAGGGTATTACAGGCCATAACAGAGTATACGGAAAACAACCAAATCGGGGAGGTCTCACCCTCCATGTTCTGGGAGGCGCTAAAGGCAGTGATTAGAGGGGAAATTAGCGCCTTCAAAGTGCGAAGAAACAGGGAGGAAAGGACGGAAAGGCAGCAGTTGGTCAACTCCATACAAGAGGCAGACCCCAAATACTCCGAGGCCCCGACCATAGAGCTCCTGGAAGAGAGGAAAAAGCTACAAATGGACTTTGACCTTCTCTCCATGAGGAAAGCAGTGCACCAACTCCGCCAAGCTCGGGGGACCCTATACGAACACTGATATTAAAGCCAGCCGCTTGCTGGCACACCAGCTGAGAAAGCAGGCAGCCACTAGAGAGATTACGCAAATCAGAGACAACAGAGGCACACAGACCCAGAAACGGTCAATAAAACCTTGAGGCATTTTACCGAGGGCTGTATTCCTCGGAGCCCCAGCAGGGGAATCGGGGATTGATGCACGATCAATTGCACAAAGACGAGAGTTGGATGCAATCGAAGCTTTAATACACTAAGATGTGTGGCCTCCTACTGCAGCTGACGAAATGGCTGCTGTACAGGGAATTTTTCGTTCATTGCGAGAGGGATGGAGTTTAAGACTAGGGAGGTTATGCTGCAACTGTATAAGGTGTTAGCGAGGCCACACCCGGAGTATTGTGTTCAGTTTTGGTCTCCTTACTTGAGAAAGGACGTACTGGCACTGGAGGGTGTGCAGAGGAGATTCACTAGGTTAAACCCAGAGCTGAAGGGGTTGGATTACAAGGAGAGGTCGAGTAGACTGGGACTGTACTCGTTGGAATTTAGAAGGATGAGGGGGGATCTTATAGAAACATTTAAAATTATGAAGGGAATAGATAGGATAGATGCGGGCAGGTTGTTTCCACTGGCGGGTGACAGCAGAACTAGGGGGCATAGCCTCAAAATAAGGGGAAGTAGATTTAGGACTGAGTTTAGGAGGAACTTCTTCACCCAAAGGGTTGTGAATCTATGGAATTCCTTGCCCAGTGAAGCAGTTGAGGCTCCTTCATTAAATGTTTTTAAGGTAAAGATAGATAGTTTTTTGAAGAATAAAGGGATTAAGGGTTATGGTGTTCGGGCCGGAAAATGGAGCCGAGTCCACAAAAGATCCGCCATGATCTCATTGAATAGTGGAGCAGGCTTGAGGGGCCAGATGGCCTACTCCTGCTCCTAGTTCTTATGTTCTTATACTCCGCCGACTGGGCAGAGCCAGCAGGCAGGGAACTACCCCCGTACCTGTAGTACAGGGCCTTACCACAAATCACCTAATATATACATCAGTGCTGACTACCACATTCACCCACTGTTAAAATTGAGTCCGGCGGGGGTGGTGGAGAATTATACAGAAGGATGATGTTTCAAGAGTCCCGATCAAGTTACAGGTTCAGTCGGTCCGGAGCCTTGATCTGCCACTGGGAGGTCCTCGGTGACTCCGGGAGCGTGCCGAAATCCTCGTCATCCTCGGGCGTGTGGAGGATGGATCGTCCTGGAGCAGGGGTTGCGGCTGGGTGCGCCGAGGAAGGGGAGGGTAACGCCGGGCCAGAGGCGTGTGTGTGTGGGGAACCTGCTGGCGCCAGGTCCCTGAGGGAGACAGTATCTTAGCGGCCGTCGGGGTACGCTATGTAGGCATACTGTGGGTTGTCATGGAGTAGCTGTACTCTTTCAACCAACGGGTCCACCTTGTGGAGTCGTATGTGCTTACGGAGGAGTACGGGTCCTGGAGCCGCAAGCCAAATCGGGAGCGACACCCCGGAGGTGGACTTCCTGGGGAAGGCAAAGAGACTTTCATGGGGTGTGTCATTAGTCGCGGTGCATAGGAGCAACCAAATAGAGTGCAGTGCGTCGGGGAGGACTTCCTGCCAGCGGGAAGCCGGGAGATTTCTAGACTGTAGGACCAGCTGGTCGGCCCTCCAGACCGTCCCATTCTCCCTCTCTACCTGCCCGTTTCCCCGGGGTTATAGCTGGTCATCCTGCTCGAGGCGATACCCTTGTTGAGGATCCCCTGTCGCTGTGGACGTAGGCGGGGAAACCAAACAGAGCGAAGATGGTGTTGAGTGATTTGATGACGGTGGCAGATGTCATATCAGGGCATGGGATGGCGAAGGGGAATCTGGAGTACTCATCGACCACACTGAGGAAGTACATGTTACGGTCGGTGGAGGGGAGGGGCCCTTTGAAGTCCACACTGAGGCGTTCAAAGGGGCGGGAGGCTGTCACAAGGCGTGCAGGGTCTGGCTGGTAGAAGTGCGGTTTGCACTCCGCACAGACCTGGCAGTCTCTGGTGATTGCCCTGACTTCCTCGACGGAGTAGGGCAGATTGCGGGCCTTGATGAAGTGGTACAAACGTGTGACTCCCAGGTGACAAAGATTGTTGTGCAGAGTCCGGAGTCAGTCCACCTGTGCGCTGGCACATGTACCTCGGGATAGGGCATCGGGCGGCTCGTTGAGCTTACCGGGGCGATACAAATCTTGTAGTTGTAGGTAGAGAGCTCGATCCTCCACCTCAAGATTTTATCATTTTGATCTTGCCCCGCTGTGTGTTGTTAAACATGAAGGCAACCGACCATTGGTCAGTGAGGAGAGTGAATCTCCAGCCGGCCAGGTAAATGCCTCCAATGCCGCACAGCTTTAACGATGGCTTGGGCGTCTTTATCGACGGAGGAGTGCCGAATTTCGGAGGCATGAAGGGTCCGTGAAAATAATGCCACGGGCCTGCCAACCTGGTTGAGGGTGGTGTTTAGAGCGACGTCTAATGCGTCGCTCTTGACTAGAAATGGTAACGTCTCGTCGACTGCGTGCATTGCGGCCTTGGCGATGTCGGCCTTAATATGGTTGAAGGCCTGGTGAGCCTCGGCCGTTGGGGAAAGAGTGTGGATTTAATGAGTGGGCGGGCCTTGTCCACATAGTCTCTGACCCACTGGGCGTAAAAGAGAAGAACCCCAGGCATCGTTTGAGGCCTTGGGGCAGTGGGAGTTCCATAAGGGGGCGCATGCGGTCGGGACCGGGCCCCAGAACTCCGTTCTGGACCACATAGCTGAGGATGCCTGAACACACACTTCTCCTTGTTGTAAGTTGAGGAGAGTGGCAGTGCAGATAAATTTGGCAAGGTTGGCGGCATTGTCCTGTTGATCGTGGCCGCAGATGGTGACATTGTCCAGGTACGGAAAGGTGGCCCGCAGTCTGTACCGGTCGAACATTTGGTCCATTTCCCGTTGGAAAATCGAGACCCCGTTGGTGACGCAGAAGGGAACCCCGAGAAGATGGTAGAGGCGGCCATCTGCCTCAAAGGCAGTGTATGGGCGGTCCGCCTTACGGATGGGGTGCTGGTGGTTGGCGGATTTTAGGTGCACAGTTGAGAAGACCCAGCACTGTGCAATCTGATTGACCATAGCAGATATGCGTGGGAGGGGGTACACGTCAAGCTGCGTGTACCGATTGACGGTCTGGCTGTAGTCCACAATCATTGTGTTTCTCCCCAGTTTTCACCACTACCACTTGGGCTCTCCAGGGGCTGTTGCTGGCCTCAATGATGCCTTCCCGAAGCAGCCGCTGGACTGATGAATGTCGTGTCCTGGGCGCTGTACCATCTGCTCCTGGTGGCAACGAGTTTGCAATCCGGGGTTAAGTTTGCAAATAGGGAAGGTGGGTCAACCTTTAGGGTCGCGAGATAGTGAGGGGTGGTAGGGGCCCGCCGAGTTTCAATGTTAGGCTCTGGAGGTTGTAGTGGAAGTCCAGGCCGAGTACTAAGACTGCGCAGAGGTTGGGGAGGACGTAGAGGTGGAAACCGGTAAACTCCACGCCTTGGACAGTGAGAGTGGCTATGCAGTACCCCCGGATCGCCACGGAGTGGCACCCAGAGGCCAGGGAGATTCTCGGATTGGCGGGGTGTACTGCAAGGGAGCAGCGCCTTACCGTATCGGGATGAACGAAGCTATCGGTGCTCCCGGAGTCCAGCAGATAGGAGATCTCGTGCCCATCGATTTTCATGTTTGTAGAGGCGGTTGCTAGGTTGTGTGGGCGAGACTGGTCAATCGTGACGGAGGCGAGACGCGGCCGGTCATCGATGGTGGAAGGCGATGGGGTGCCCGGGGGGCATGGATCCTGGTACGATGGCGGCGCCCACAGGCCGTGGGGGTTGAATAAAATGGCGGCGCCCACAGGCCGCACGTGGTCCGAGGAGGGGAAGATGGCGGCACCCACTGGCCTTGCATGGTCTGAGGAGGAGAAGATGGCGGCGCCCACTGGCCGTACAATGGGGGGGGGGGGGGGGGGCGGCGGAACAATAGCGGCGACTGAGCGGGCCTGGCACACCGCAGCGAAGTGCCCCAGGGGGCTGTTGGGAAGGTAAGTTTCCCATTTAAAAACTGACCTTACAGGAGCAGTGAGAGGGAGGAGCTGAGTGGGAGCGGTCGAATTGCACTCTGGGAAGGTGAGGGAACTGATATATTTGGGCAGCGGCTGAACCCGAGACACTAAACGTGTAGTGTCTCCCACCGGCCCTCCTCTTGTAACCAAAACAAAAAGACTGTGGTGATAAGGAGAAGCGGCCTTCAGATTTCCGGCGGGAGCAGTGGCCATGGGTCTGTCGGGAAGATAAGTTTACATCTTTAAAAACTTACCTTGAAGAGTGACATCACAGCAAAGCAGTGACCCGATTAGCTGGTAAGGAAAGTGCTCCAATTAGCAGCAGCTGGGAGAAATTTAACTCTTCGTGTGTTGGTAAGTATTGTGATTGGTAAGTAAAATCCTTATTCATTATTTGATATTATATTTGTAGTCAGTTAAGGTAAAGTGTAAAAATGGCAGGAGATCCCAGACCCGTGTTATGCTCCTCGTGCTCAATGTGGGAGTTTAGGGACGCGGCCGTTGCCCCCGACTCCTTCACGTGCGGGAAGTGTGTCCAGCTGTAGCTCCTGTTAGACCGCATGACGGCTCTGGAGCTGCGGATGGACTCACTTTGGAGCATCCGCGATACTGAGGAGGTCGTAGATAGCACGTTCAGCGAGTGCTGTACTGTTCTATGTATGTAAGTTGGTCACACCGCAGATTAGGATTGGTGAGCGGGACAGGGAATGGGTGACCAAAAGGCAGAGAAAGAGAAGGAAGGCAGTGCAGGTGTCCCCTGTGGTCATCTCCGTCCAAAACAGGTATACCGTTTTGGATACTGTTGGGGGAGATGACTCACCAGGGGAAGGCAATAGTAGCCAGGCTCATGGCACCGTGGCTGGCTCTGCTGCACAGAAGGACAGGAAAAAGACTGGCAGGGCTATAGTCATAGGGGATTCAATCGTCAGGGGAGTAGGCAGGCGTTCTGTGGTCGAAAACGAGACTCCTGAATGGTATGTTGCCTCCCGGGTGCACGGGTCAGAGATGTCTCAGATAGGCTGCAGGGCATACTGAAGGGGGCGGGTGAACAGCCAGTTGTCGTGGTGCATATAGGCACCAACGATATAGATAAAAAACGGGATGAGGTCCTACAATCAGAATTTCGGGAGTTAGGAGATAAGTTTAAAAAGTTGGACCTCAAAGGTAGTAATCTCAGGATTGCTACCAGTGCCACGGGACAGTCAGAGTAGAAACTCAAGAATAGTCAGAATGAATACGTGGCTTGAGAGATGGTGCAGGAGGGAGGGGTTCAGATTTTTGGGACATTGGAACCGGTTCTGGGGGCAGTGGGACCATTATAAATCGGATGGTCTACACCTGGGCGGAACTTGAACCAATGTCCTAGGGGGTGCTTTTGCTAACACTGTTGGGGAGGTTTTAAACTAATGTGGCAGGGGGATGGAAACCAGATTAGGAAGTTAGAGGTCAGTAAAGAGGCAGCAGCTGAAGCCAGTAAGGTACTAGATAAAAACTCAATGTGACTGAGGGGAAGAATAGATAGGGAAGAGATGATGAACGCGAAGGGACAGATGGTATGAGGTGCATTTTCTTGCATTTTAATGCGGGAAGTGTAGCAGGCAAGGCATATGATGTTATTGGTATTACTGAGACTTGGTTGAGGGAAGGGCAAGACTGGCAACTAAATATCCCAGGGTATAGATGCTTCAGGAGGGATAGAGAGGGAGGTAAAAGGGGTGGAGGAGTTGCATTACTAGTCAGAGATGATATCACAGCTAAGATTAAGGAGGGCACGATGGAGGTTTCGAGCACTGAGGCACTATGGGTAGAGCTAGGAAATAGGAAGGGTGCAGTAACATTGTTGGGACTTTACTATAGGCCTCCCAAAAGCGAGCGTGAAGTAGAGGTGCAAATATGTAGACAGATTATAGAAAAATGTGGGAGCAATAGGGTGGTTGTGATGGGAGATTTTAACTTCCCCAACATTGAATGGGACTCATGTAGTGTTGGAGGTGTAGATGGAGCAGAATTTGTAAGGAGCATCCAGGAGAGTTTTTTAGAGCAGTATGTAAATACTCCAACTAAGGAAGGGGCTATACTGGACCTGGTATTGGGGAATGATCCCGGCCAGGTGGTTGATGTTTCAGTCGGTGATTACTTTGGGAATAGCGATCACAATTCCGTAAGTTTTAGAATATTCATGGACAAAGACGAGAGTGGTCCTAAAGGAAGAGTGCTAAATTGGGGAAAGGCCAAGTATAACAAAATTCGACAGGAGCTAGGGAATGTGGATTGGGAGCAGCTGTTTAAGGGTAAATCCACATTTGAAATGTGGGAGTCTTTCAAGGAAAGATTGATTAGAGTACAGGACAGACATGTCCCTGTGAAAATGAGGGATAGAGATGGCAAGATTAGGGATCCATGGATGACGGGTGGAATTGAAAGACTAGCCAAGATGAAAAAGGGGCATACATAAGATTGTGGAGCATGGTTTTGTGAAGGGTATGTCATGCCTCACAAACCTTATCGAGTTCTTGGAGAAGGTGACTGAACAGGTAGACGAGGGTAGAGCAGTTGATGTGGTGTATGTGGATTTCAGTAAAGCGTTTGATAAAGTTCCCCACGGTTGTCTATTGCAGAAAATACAGAGGCTGGGGATGGAGGGTGATTTAGAGATGTGGATCAGAAATTGGCTAGTTGATGGCAAATATTCAGAATGGAGTTCAGTTACGAGTGGCGTACCACAAGGATCTGTTCTGGGGCCGTTGCTGTTTGTTATTTTTATAAATGACCTAGAGGAGGGTACAGAAGGTTGGGTGAGTAAATTTGCAGACGACACTAAAGTCGATGGAGTTGTAGACAGTGTGGAAGGATGTTGCAGGTTACAGAGGGACATAGATAAGCTGCAGAGCTGGGCTGAGAGGTGGCAAATGGAGTTTAATGTAGAGAAGTGAGGTGATTCATTTTGGAAAGAATAACAGGAATGCGGAATATTTGGCTAATGGTAAAATTCTTAGCAGTGTGGATGAGCAGAGGGATCTCGGTGTCCATGTACATAGATCCCTGAAAGTTGCCACCCAGGTTGATAGGGTTGTGAAGAAGGCCTATGGTGTGTTGGCCTTTATTGGTAGAGGGATTGAGTTCCGGAGCCATGAGGTCATGTTGCAGCTGTACAAAACTCTGGTACGGCCGCATTTGGAGTATTGCGTACAGTTCTGGTCGCCTCATTATAGGAAGGACGTGGAAGCTTTGGAACGGGTGCAGAGGAGATTTACCAGGATGTTGCCTGGTATGGAAGGAAAATCTTATGAGGAAAGGCTGATGGACTTGAGGTTGTTTTCGTTAGAGAGAAGGTTAAGAGGTGACTTAATAGAGGCATACAAAATGATCAGAGGGTTAGATAGGGTGGACAGCGAGAGCCTTCTCCCGCGGATGGAGGTGGCTAGCACGTGGGGACATAGCCTTAAATTGAGGGGTAATAGATATAGGACAGACGTCAGAGGTAGGTTTTTTACGCAAAGAGTGGTGAGGCCGTGGAATGCCCTACCTGCAACAGTAGTGAACTCGCCAACATTGAGGGCATTTAAAAGTTTATTGGATAAGCATATGGATGATAATGGCATAGTGTAGGTTAGATGGTCTTTAGTTTTTGACTTCCCATGTCGGTGCAACATCGTGGGCCGAAGGGCCTGTACTGCGCTGTATCGTTCTATGTTCTATCGAGGCAACTCAAAACGGATGAAGCTTTGGAGGAATATCGGGAAAGTAGGACAAATTTCAAACGCGCAATAAAGAGGTCTAAAACGGGTCATGAAATATCTTTGGCTAACAGGGTGAAGGAAAATCCCAAAGCCTTTTATTCGTATATAAGGAGCAAGAGGGTAACTAGAGAAAGGATTGGCCCACTCAAAGACAAAAGAGGGAATTTATGCGTGGAGTCAGAGGAAATGAGTGAGCTTCTTAATGAGTACTTTGCATCGGTATTCACCAAGGAGAGGGACAAGACGGATGTTGAGGCTAGGGATGGATGTTTAAATACTCTAGGTCATGTCGGCATAAGGAAGGGGGAGGTTTTGGGTATTCTAAAAGGCATTAAGGTAAACAAGTCCCCAGGACCGGATGGGATCTATCCCAGGTTACTGAGGGAAGCGAGGGATGAAATAGCTGGGGCCTTAACAGATATCTTTGCAGCATCCTTGAGCACGGGTGAGGTCCCGGAGGACTGGAGAATTGCTAATGTTGTCCCTTTGTTTAAGAAGGGTAGCAGGGATAATCCAGGGAATTCTAGCTTGACGTCAGTGGTAGGCAAACTGTTGGAGAAGATACTGAGGGATAGGATCTATTCACATTTGGAAGAAAATTTGGAAGACTTATCAGTGATAGGCAGCATAGTTTTATGCAGGGAAGGTCATGTCTTACAAACCTAATATAATTCTTTGAGGAAGTGACAAAGTTAATTGATGAGGGAAGGGCTGTAGATGTCATATACATGGACTTCAGTAAGGCATTTGATAAAGTTTCCCATGGCAGGTTGATGGAAAAAGTGAAGTCGTATGGGGTTCAGGGTGTACTAGCTAGATGGATAAAGAACTGGCTGGGCAACAGGAGACAGAGAGTAGTGGTGGAAGGGTGTGTCTCAAAATGGAGAAAGGCGACTAGTGGTGTTCCACAGGGATCGGTACTCGGACCACTGTTGTTTGTGATATACACAAATGATCTGAACGAAGGTATAGGTGGTCTGATTAGCAAGTTTGCAGATGATAGTAAGATTGGTGGAGTTACAGAAAGCGAGGATGACTGTCAGAGAATACAGCAAAATATCGATAGATTGGAGAGTTGGGCAGAGAAATGACAGATGGAGTTCAATCCAGGCAAATGCGAGGTGATGCATTTTGGAAGATCAAATTCAAGAGCGGACTATATGGTCAATGGAAGGGTCCTGGGGAAAATGATGTACAGAGAGATCTGGGAGTTCAGGTCCATTGTACCCTGAAGGTGGAAACGCAGGTCGATAGAGTGGTCAAGAAGGCATACAGCATGCTTGCCTTCATCGGACGGGGTACTGAGTACAAGAGTCGGCAGCTCGTGTTACAGTTGTATAGGACTTTGGTTAGGCCACATTTGGAATACTGCGTGCAGTTCTGGTCGCCACATTACCAGAAGGATGTGGATGCTTTAGAGAGGGTGCAGAGGAGGTTCACCAGGATGTTGCCTGGTATAGAGGGTGCTAGCTCTGAAGAAAGGTAGAGTAGATTAGGATTGTTTTCGTTGGAAAGACGGAGGTTGAGGGGGGACCTGATTGAGGTCTACAAAATTATGAGAGGTATGGACAGGGTGGGTAACAACAAGCTTTTTCCAAGAGTGGGGATGTCAATTACAAGGGGTCCTGATTTCAAGGTGAGAGAGGGAAAGTTTAAGGGAGATGTGCGTGGAAAGTTTTTTTACACAGAGGCTGGTGGGTGCATGGAACGCTTTGCCAGCAGAAGTGGTAGAGGCGGGCACGATAGCATTATTTAAAATGCATCTAGGCAGATATATGAACGGGCGGGGAACAGAGGGAAGTAGATCCTTGGAAAATAGGTGACAGGTTTAGATAAAGGATCTGGATTGGCGCAGGCTGGGAGAATTAGGCTGGGAAATTACTGTGTTGTAATTTCCTTTGTTCTTGCTGCAGGCGTTACAAAGGGCACTTTGTCGGGGTGTTTGGCTGCCCACAGAAGTAACATTTGGGGCCCTCGGGGTTGGTCGGCGGGCGCGCGGCACAGGCGTGGGGTTGGCTGAGTGGGGTCACTGATGAGTGGCCGTCTGCGGAGTCCACGATGCGTAGGAGGGGGCCGCGCGGCCGGGGGTGTAGGCCTGGATGTTGCACGACGCGATAGTCAGTGAGAGCGCAAGATTTTGGTTGCCGCGAGGTCAAGTGTGGCCCCTTCTAAAAGGCGCTGGCGGATGTAATCTGACCTTATCCCCGTAACAAAAGCATCCCTCGTAAGCAAGTCGAGTGTTCCATGGCTGTGACGGCCTGACAGTCACAGTCTCTAACTCGGGGAATTAGAGCACGCCAGAAGTCTTCTACTGACTCACCAGGGAGTTGACTACGAGTGGAGAGGATGTGTCTGGCGTAAAGAGAGTGTTAGTCCGCTGAGCTTAATTTTCTTTCAGTAGTGACATGGCGTCATCATAGGTCGGCATGTCCTGGATAAGCGGAAAGATGTTGGAGCTCAGCCGCGTGTACAGGATCTGAATCTTCTGAGCTTCCGGGATAGGGTCTGGCGCAGACCTGAGGTAAGCTTCAAAATAGGCTCGCCAATGTTCAAAGTCCTTTTTGGTGTTGCCTGATTGCGGATCCAGCTGCATGCGATCCAGCTTGATGCGGAGGTCCATCTTCTGAATACTTTAGTGGATTAAATTGATGCACAATCAACTGCACAAAGACGAGAGTTAGATGCAATCGAGGCTTTAACACACTAAGCTGTGTGGCCTCCTACAGCAGCTGACGAAATGGCTGCTGTACAGGGAGCACACATTTATTCTCCGCCTACTGGGCGGAGCCAGCAGGCAGGGAACTACCCCCCATACCTGTAGTACAGGGCCTTACCACAAATCGCCTAATATATACATCAGTGGTGACTACCACATGGATTAAATGGTTCCTCGACAAACTGGACATGCCAGTTGTGGGGGAGGACAGAAAACGGGGCCTGGAAGCACCACTAGAACTGGGAGAGATCATGGAGAGTATTAGCTCCATGCAGATGGAGAAGGCGCCAGAACCAGACGGTTTCCCGGCGGACTTCGACAAAACATTTGCGACAGCACTGGCACTGCACCTGCGGGAGATGTTCACAGTCTCGCTGGCTAGGGGCACACTGCCACCTACAGTAGCACAGGCCGCAATCTCGCTAATACCTAAGACAAAAACCCAACGGAATGCGGGTCTTACAGACCCATCTCGCTACTAAACGTAGATGCCAAAATACTGGCCAAGATCCTCGCCAAAAGGAACGCGTCCAGAGGTGGCCGCAGAGGACCAGACAGGCTTTGTCAAAGGTAGACAGCTAACATCGAACATCAGGCGCCTGCTGAACGTGATCATGACCTCAGCTGGGGAGAGAACACCCAAGGTGATCATCTCCATGGACACAGAAAAGGCCTTCGACAGAGTCGAGTGGAAGTACCTCATAGGTCTGGAGGGTGGCTACCACCACTGGGCTGCTGGAATTTTTTTTGGGTGGGGATGGGAGTGCCGCCGTGGCAAGGGCCTTGAGCGAGGTTACCCTACAGGAGGCCTCTCTGCGTGCACCCACTCAGCTTCTGGCTCCTTAATCCAGAAGGATTCCACTTGCTTGTTCTGCTGTCGCTGCCCAGTGGTAGTATTGTAGGTTTGGGAGGGCTTAGCCCTCCCCTGGACTTTATATTTTGTAGGACCTTCTTTGGGATCCTAGCATTCTTTCTTTTTGTGGATCCGAGATGTAGAGAAGCAGGTCATCTGCATTTTCACTGAGAGTGATCGCTAGTGGTTTGATCACAAGGGCGAATAGCAGCGGGGACAGCGCGCATCCCTGCCTGGTGCCCCTGTGCAGCTGGAAGTACTGGGAGTTGGTGTTGTTTGTCCGTGCGCTCGCCATGGGACTGTTGTACAGTAGCTTTACCCAGGAGGTGAACTCTGTTCCAAACCCGAACTGCTTCAGTACCTCTATGAGGTACTTCCACTCGACTCTAATCTAACCTGGGACCCTGGAGCTGTGAAGCAATTGTGCTATCCACAATGCTACCGTGCTGCACAGGAAAGACAACAAACACTGCAGGAGTAAGAAAGTACAGGAGGAAGGAACGACAGACAGCCGAAGCAGAGACAAACACACAACAGCGAAAACCGACCGGGAGAAGCAAGCAACATCAGGGGCGCTGCCGAGGCGCCCCGCCCACCCAGTTTTATTTTGTTTTGCTTGTGCTGTATGTATTTTCTATTTTCCTTTGTAAAAAAAACAGAAGCTCCTTCCCCACCAAAGACGCGTATAATGTAATTGTCTCTCCAATGCTTCTATGTATACACCCTTCCCCAGTTTTTACTTTCCCACCCCTTGGTTTTTTTATTTATGTGTTTTTTATTCATGTAGTGTTTTTGTTATCCACTTTTTCATTTCTCTTTATGTACACCTGTAAATATACCATGTGCAAAAAACCCAATAAAAACATTGTGCTGAGGGACACAGCTGAAACCTAATTCCTACCCTGTGATGCCGTCCGTAACATCAGTTGTCCAAATTCAATGGCTCCTCCGCTGGTGAAGGTAAGATTAAATTTTGCAGAGCCGTCCCATCCTCCTGTGGAAGAGAAAAAGTGTTAGAATGGGGTGGAAAACCAGGAACACTTTAAAGCCAGTCTGGTTCCATCAGATCAAGTTCTAAACTTTTATGACTGCTTACTCTCACCCAACTCAAAATTGTAGTGAATTTAAGAGGTAGACAATCTCCCATCCCACACCTACCCATTTTACTGCCATATCCCTCACCTCCAGTCACCCTCCCAGCATAACCCACACAAAATCTATCTTTAGAACAGGTCGTTATTACGAGGGAGGAAATGTTAGGTATGTTAAAAAGCATTAAGGTAGACAAATCCCCAGGGCAACATGGCATCTATCCCAGATTACTGAGGGAGACAAGAGATGAAATTGCTGGGCCTCGAACAGAAATCTTTGTTTCCTCGTTGGCCACAGGTGAGGTTCAGAGGATTGGAGGATAGTCAACGTTGTACCGTTATTTAAGAAGGGTAGCAGAATTCTGGTGGCGGTGATGTGCTGAGCGGACGTACATCAAGTGGCTCTCCTCCCAATTGGACCCAACATAACGAGATTTCTAGAACTTTGACCCAAAAAGCCACCCAAAAACTTCTTTAAATCCAGATGATAGTAACGGCAAAGCAGTAGAAGGGAAGATGCCGGCAAACGATAGCTCAAAGGGCCGGCTAGAAGGCAGAAGTGGATGAAAGGGGCAGGAGCAACGAGCGGACGAACCGCCGGACCCATGAGGTGAGGCAGAGGCCCTGGCAAACCAAGTGAGGGAGCGACTGCCGACCCAAATGGCGGAACAGGAACAGGCAGTGACACCTCCCCCCCCCCACCACACCGGGGGTTGGGTGAATGACATTTCTAAAAAAAAAGGAGGCAGACCGCCATGAGGGAGGCGATTAACATGAAGTTCCAGGTGATGATGAAAGAGGTGTTGACAGAAGCGATGGCCGCCCTCCAGCGTACGATAGACGGCCTGGGAAGAAAGGTGGAAGCCCAAAGAAAAACGAGCCTGGATCTGGAAAAGGCGTCAACTGACCAGAACGACAGGATAGTGGCTCTGGAGAACGAAGTGAAGAAGTTGATGGCAGCCAAAGGGAACTTGAAGGGAAAGGTCGAGGACCAGGAAAACAGGTCCCGGCAGCAGCATGTCCGTATCGTGGGACTGCCAGAGGGGATTGAGGGAAGGGACCAGACATGCCACATCGCCCAAATGCTAGGCAACCTAGTCGGGAGGGACAGCGTCCCCAACCCCCCAGAACTCGACAGGGCACACAGGTCGCTCTGATCGAAACCCAAAACTGGGGACCAGCCGAGAAGGAAATAATCACAACGCTGCACTGGTACCGGAAAAAAATCCTGAGGTGGACCCAACAAAGTTGTGCTCATGGGAAGGATACAGAATTAGGGTGTACCAGGACATTGGGACAGACCTCACAAAAAGAGAGCCGAATTTAACAAGGCAAAGTTGGCACTCTACAAGAGCGGGGCGAGGTTCGGCATGCTGTTCCCGGCCAGACTTTGGGTAACATACAAAGGGAAGCAGCACTACTTCGGCACCCCGTCGGAGGCCAAAGAATTTGTGCGAGCGAACAACTTGGAGAAAGAATAAATGCGGCAACATGAGTGCAGCGGAGGACGAGATGGGACCAGGACCCATTGTACGGACTCTGTTTGCGCAACACTGTGCTGCCTCGTTCTCAGAGACAAGTTGGAAGACAGAGAGAAGAGAGGGAGGATAAGGGAAGCAGGTGTGGTGGTGAGAAACAGAACGGAGACAGGCAGGCAGATTAGAGACAGGGGTAGACCAGCCCTGGGAGGGGAGCCACCGTACTGGCAGGAAGGGCTAGCATGGGAAGTAAGGGGTGCTGTGGCACTCCTCTCAGGGGAGAGGGAACACCAAGCCAAGGTGGGTGGGGGAGGCAAGACAGAAAGGGGGACAGCACAAGGGGGGGTCAAGGAGGGGGGGGGGGGGAAACTCACAGAACAGAAAAGGGGCAGAATTGCAGGAAAGGGTTGGCAAAGAGACAGGCACAGGCATCAGCAGGCATTGAGCAGGCCGAGCAAGCAGCCATTTTGGAGGGTCCCTAAACAAAGGGAGACCTGGAAGTGCAGGGATGCACCTACGTGGCATACACATAGTTGGCAGCCATGCTGGGAGCCCCCTGGACAAAAGGGAAACCCCGGAGCGCAGGGGCCCGACCACCAGGTAAGCATGGTTGACCAGTGGCAGAGCTGAGTGAGTTACGGTTTTCATTTTCACAGTTGGGAGGTGGAGGGGGCCTTGTGTAGATTTTGGATCTCTTACTTGATCTTTGTTAGCATTTTTTTTTCTCTTCCTGTTTATTTTGTCGGGCAATTCTGTTGGGGCCTCACGGTAGCATGGTGGTTAGCATCAATGCTTCACAGCTTCCAGGGTCCCAGGTTCGATTCCCGGCTGGGTCACTGTCTGTGTGGAGTATGCACGTCCTCCCAGTGTGGTGCGTGGGTTTCTTACGGGTGCTACGGTTTTCCTCCCACAGTCCAAAGATGTGCGGGTTAGGTTGGATTCGCCATGCTAAATTGCCCGTATGTAAGGTTAATGGGGATTGTTGGGTTACGGGTATACGGGTTACGTGGGTTTAAGTAGGGTGATCATTGCTCGGCAGAACATCGAGGGCCGAAGGGCCTGTTCTGTGCTGTACTGTTCTATGTTCTATGTTCTATGATTGTTGTCATTGGAATATGTATGAGCCCGGGGGGGAAAGGAGAGGAATTATAGTGGGAGACTTTTCGGCACCAGGGATGGGGTCCACCAAGCTATCTGGGCGGGCTAGCTCACGGAAGCGTAGTGGGGGGGTGTCCAAATGTTCGGTTTATTAAAGGGGTTGAGTTATATTGTGTTGCTACTGGGGGGCTGGGGGGGGAGGAAAGAGTGGGGGTAATGTTCTGCTGACGAAGGAGGGATTTGTGCTAAGACACAGAGAGGAGGTTGGGGACGCAGGCTGTCTGGGGGCAGGCCGGTGGAGGTGCGGAGCACAAGCTGGCCCAAAAAAAGGGGATGGCAGATCGGCAAGGGGGAGAACCCAACTAGGCTGATCACCTGGAATGTACGAGGGCTTAATGGGCTGGTCAAGAGGGCATGTGTGTTCGCGCATCTTGGGGGACTGAAGGCGGACATCGTAACGTTGCAGGAGACGCACCTTGGAGTAATGAAATGAAAATCGCTTATTGTTACAAGTAGGCTGCAAATGAAGTTACTGTTAAAAGCCCCTAGTCGCCACATTCCGCCTGTTCGGGGAGGCTGGTACAGGAATTGAACCGCGCTGCTGGCCTGCCTGGGTCTGCTTTCAAAGCCAGCGATTTAGCCCTGTGCTAAACCAGCCCCTGACCAGATTAGATTGACGAAAGGCTGGGTCAGTCAGGTCTTTTACTCGGGACTAGATTCAGATGCGAGGGGTCTCGATCCTGATCAATAAGCGGGCTGTGTTTAAGGCGGGTAGAATAGTCTCGGATACATAGAACGGTACAGAACAGGCCCTTCGGCCCTCGATGTTGTGCCGTGCCCTCGATGTTGGAAAGGGATAGGTATGTACCGCAGGGCAAGAGTTATATCTGGGGGAAAGGCAATTATGATGCGATGAGGCAAGACTTAGGATGCATCGGATGGAAAGGAAAACTGCAGGGGATGGGCACAATAGATATGTGGAGCTTGTTCAAGGAACAGCTACTGAGTGTCCTTGATAAGTATGTACCTGTCAGGCAGGGAGGAAGTGGTCGAGCGAGGGAACCATAGGTTACTAAAGCAGTTGAAACACTTGTCAAGAGGAAGAAGGAGGCTTATGTAAAGATGAGACGTGAAGGTTCAGTTAGGGTGCTCGAGAGTTACAAATTAGCTAGGAAGGACCGAGAGAGCCAAGAGGGGACATGAGAAGTCTTTGGTAGGTAGGATCAAGGATAACCCTAAAGCTTTCTATAGATATGTCAGGAATAAAAGAATGACTAGGGTAAGAGTAGGGCCAGTCAAGGACAGTAGTGGAAAGTTGTGCGTGGAGTCCGAGGAGATAGGAGAGGTGCTAAATGAATATTTTTCGTCAGTATTCACACAGGAAAAAAACAATGTTGTCGAAGAGAATACGGAGATTCAGGCTACTAGACTAGAAGGGCTTGAGGTTCATAAGGAGGAGGTGTTAGCAATTCTGGAAAGTGTGAAAATAGACAAGTCCCCTGGGCCAGATGGGATTCATCCGAGGATTCTCTGGGAAGCTAAGGAGGAGATTGCTGAGTCTTTGATCTTTAAGTCATCTTTGTCTATAGAAATAATGCCAGAAGACTGGAGGATAGCAAATGTTGTCCCCTTGTCCAAGGGGGGTAGAGACAACCCCGGTAACTATAGACCAGTGAGCCTTACTTCTGTTGTGGGCAAAGTCTTGGAAAGGTTTATAAGAGATAGGATGTATAATCATCTGGAAAGGAATAATTTGATTAGAGATAGTCAACATGGATTTGTGGAAGGTAGGTCGTGCCTCACAAACCTTAGAGTGCTTTGAGAAGGTGACCAAACAGGTGGATGAGGGTAAAGCAGTTGATGCGGTGTATATGGATTTCAGTAAAGCGTTTGATAAGGTTCCCCATGGTAGGCTATTGCAGAAAATACAGAGGCATGGGATTCAGGGTGATTTAGCAGTTTGGATCAGAAATTGGCTAGCTGGAAGAAGACAAAGGGTGGTGATTGATGGGAAATGTTCAGACTGGAGTCCATTTACTAGTGATGTACCACAAGGATCTGTTTTGGGGCCACTGCTGTTTGTCATTTTTATAAATGACCTGGAGGAGGGCGTAGAAGCATAGGTGAGTAAATTTGCAGATGACACTAAAGTCGGTGGAGTTGTGGACAGTGCGGAAGGATGTTACAAGTTACAGAGGGACATAGATAAGCTGCAGAGCTGGGCTGAGAGGTGGCAAATGGAGTTTAATGCTGAAAAGTGAGAGGTGATTCATTTTGGAAGGAATAACAGGAAGACTGAGTACTGGGCTAATGGGAAGATTCTTGGTAGTGTGGATGAGCAGAGAGATCTCTGTGTCCATGTACATAGATCCCTGAAAGTTGCCACCTAGGTTGATAGGGTTGTAAAGAAGGCGTACGGTGTGTTAGCTTTTATTGGAAGAGGGACTGAGTTTCGGAGCCATGAGGTCATGTTGCAGCTGTACAAAACCCTGGTGCGGCCGCATTTGGAGTATTGCGTGCAATTCTGGTCGCCGCATTATAGGAAGGATGTGGAAGCATTGGAAAGGGTGCAGAGGAGATTTACCAGAATGTTGCCTGGTATGGAGGGAAGATCTTATGAGGGAAGGCTGAGGTACTTGAGAAGGTTTTCATTAGAGAGAAGAAGGTTAAGAGGTGACTTAATTGAGGCATACAAGATGATCAGAGGATTAGATAGGGTGGACAGCGAGAGCCTTTTTCCTCGGATGGTGATGTCCAGCACGAGGGGACATAGCTTTAAATTGAGGGGAGATAGATATAAGACAGATGTCAGAGGTAAGTTTACTCAGAGTAGTACGGGCGTGGAATGCCCTGCCTGCAACAGTAGTGGACTCGCCAACACTAATGGCATTCAAATGGTCATTGGATAGACATATGGACAATAAGGGAATAATGTAGATGGGCTTCACAGGTCGGCGCAACATCGAGGACTGAAGGGCCTGTACTGCGCTGTAATGTTCTGTGATCTGTGTTCTACCAGGTTAAAGTCCAACAGGTTTTTTTCAAAACACTAGCTTTCGGAGCACTGCTCCTTCCTAAGGTAGAAGTCTTACAACACCAGGTTAAAGTCCAACAGGTTTGTTTCAAACACGAGCTTTCGGAGCGCAGCTCCATCCTCAGGTGAATGGCGAGGTATGTTCCAGAAACATTTATATAGACAAAGTCAGAGATGCTGGACAATGCTTGGAATGCGAGCATTTGCAGGTAATCAAATCATTACAGATCCAGGGAGAGGGATAATCACAGGTTAAAGAGGTGTGAATTGTCTCAAGCCAGAACAGTTGGTGGGATTTTGCAAGTCCAGGCCTGATGGTGGGGGGTGGATGTAATGCGACATGAATCCAAGATCCCTGTTGAGGCCACACTCACGCGTGCGGAACTTAGCTATCAGTTTTTGCTCGGCAATTCTGCGTTGTCACGTGTCCTGAAGACCGCCTTGGAGAACGCTTACACGGAGATCAGAGGCTGAATGCCCTTGACTGCTGAAGTGTTCCCCAACTAGAAGGGAACATTCCTGCCTGGTGATTGTCGCACGATGCCCGTTCATTCGTTGTCGCAGTGTCTGCATAGTCTCGCCAATGTACCACGCTTCGGGACATCCTTTCCTGCAGCATAAGAGGTAGACTACATTGGCCGAGTCGCACGAATATGTGCCGCCTACCTGGTGGGTGGTGTTACCACGTGTAATGGTGGTATCCAAGTCGATGATCTGGCATGTCTTGCAGAGATTGCGCTGGCAGGGTTGTGTGGTGTCGTGGTCACCGTTCTGAAGGCTGGATAGTTTGCTGCAAACAATGGTTTGTTTGAGGTTGCGCGGTTGTTTGAAGGCCAGTAGTGGGGGTGTGGGGATGACCTTGGCAAGATGTTCACCTTCATTGATGATGTGTTGAAGGCTGCGAAGAAGATGTCGTAGTTTCTCCGCCCCAGGAAAGTACTGGACGACGAAGGGTACTCTGTCAGTGGTGTCCCGTGTTTGTCTTCTGAGGCGGTCGGTGCGGTTTTTTGCTGTGGCGCGTTGGAACTGTCGATCGATGAGTCGAGCGCCATATTCCATTCGTACGAGAGCATCTTTCAGCATCTGTAGGTGTCTGTTGCGCTCCTCCTCGTCTGAGCAGATCCTGTATATACGGAGGGCTTGTCCATAGGGGATGGCTTCTTTAATGTGTTTCGGGTGAAAGCTGGAGAAGTGGAGCATCGTGAGGTTGTCTGTGGGCTTGCGGTAAAGCAAAGTGCTAAGGTGACCGTCCTTGATGGAGATGAGTGTGTCCAAGAATGCAACTGAATTTGGAGAATAGTCCATGGTGAGTCTTTTTTTTTTAAATAATTTTTATTGAGAAATTTTGATTTTATACAACAATAACGCACCTTAGTAAAATACCGAAAATAACAATATTATTAACAATCATATACATTCGCCCCATCCCCATGAACAACCCAGCATTTTAACAACAACGCAAATTAACACACTATAACGTTACAGAATAAACACTACAATAATGCACCCCCCCCCCCCCCCCCCGGTTGCTGCTGCTATTGACCCAGTTACCCATCTCTGAGCCAGGAAGTCCAGAAAAGGCTGCCATCGTTTATAGAACCCTTGTATTGATCCTCTCAGGGCAAATTTGACCTTTTCCAATTTTATAAATCCCGCCATGTCACTGATCCAGGTCTCCACGCTTGGGGGCCTTGCATCCTTCCATTGTAACAGAATCCTTCGACGGGCTACTAGGGACGCAAAGGCCAGGACACCGGCCTCCTTCGCCTCCTGCACTCCCGGCTCCACCCCAAACCCAAAAATCGCTAGTCCCCACCCTGGTTTGACCCTGGATCCAACCACCCTCGACACCGTCCCCGCCACCCCCTTCCAGAATTCTTCCAGTGCTGGGCATGCCCAGAACATATGGGCGTGGTTCGCAGGACTCCCCGAACATCTGGTGCACCTGTCCTCACCCCCGAAGAACCGACTCATCCTAGTCCCGGACATATGGGCCCGGTGCAGCACCTTAAATTGGATGAGACTAAGCCTCGCACATGAGGAGGAGGAGTTGACTCTCTCCAAGGCCTCCGCCCAAAGTCCCATCCTCTATCTGCTCCCCGAGTTCCTCCTCCCATTTAGCCTTCAGCTCCTCCACTGACGACTCCTCCACCTCCTGCATTACCTTATAGATGTCAGACACCTTCCCCTCTCCTACCCACACCCCCGAAAGCACTCTGTCCATCGTCCCCTGCGAGGGCAGCAAAGGGAATCCCTCTACCTGTCGCCTAGCAAACGCCTTTACCTGCAGGTATCTGAACATGTTCCCCTGGGGAAGGCCAAATTTATCTTCCAGTTCCCCCAGGCCCGCAAACCTCCCGCCAATAAACAGGTCCCTCAATTTGCTGATGCCCGCCCTTTGCCATCCCCTGAATCCCCCATCCGTGTTCCCCGGGATGAACCGATGGTTGCCACCCAGTGGAGCCTCCATCGAGCCCCCTGTTTCCCCCCGATGCCGTCTCCACTGTCCCCAGATTCTTAGGGTCGCCGCCACCACCGGGCTCGTGGTAACCCTCTTGGGGGAGAGCGGCAACGGTGGCGTTACCATGGCACCCAGGCTTGTACCTCTACATGACACCATCTCCATTCTTTTCCACGCCGCCCCTCCCCCCTCCATCACCCATTTACGCACTATTGACACATTGGCTGCCCAATAGTACCCCAGAAGGTTGGGCAGCGCCAGCCCGCCTCTATCCCTTCCTCGCTCCAGGAATACCCTCCTCACTCTCGGAGTCCCATGTGCCCACACAAAGCTCAGAGTACTGCCGGTCACTCTCCTAAAGAAGGCCCTGGGGATAAATATGGGCAGGCACTGAAAAAGGAACAAGAACCTCGGAAGCACTGTCATTTTGACGGACTGCACCCTCCCCGCCAACGACAATGGCAGCATGTCCCACCTCCTGAACTCTTCCTCCATCTGATCTACCAGTCTGGTAAAGATATGCTTGTGGAGAGTCCCCCAGTCCCTGGCCACTTGCACCCCCAGGTACCTAAAGCTCTCCCCTGCCCGCCTAAGCGGGAGCCTACCAATTCCTTCCTCCTGGTCTCCAGGGTGCACCACAAACACCTCGCTCTTGCCTAAGTTTAATTTATAACCTGAGAAGGTCCCAAACTCGGCTAGTAACTCCATCACTCCCAGCATCCCTCCCACCGGGTCCGCCACATACAGTAACAGGTCGTCGGCATACAACGACACCCTATGTTCCTCTCCACCTCGCACCAAGCCTCTCCACCTCTCTGAATCTCTCAATGCCATCGCCAGCGGCTCGATTGCCAGTGCAAACAACAAGGGGGACAAGGGGCAACCCTGCCTGGTCCCTCGGTAAAGCCGGAAGTACTCCGACCTCCTCCTATTCGTGGCCACGCACGCCATCGGGGCCTCATATAGCAGCCTTACCCATCTAATGAACCCTTCACCAAATCCAAACCTCCCCAACACCTCCCATAGGTACCCCCCACTCCACTCTATCGAAGGCCTTCTCCGCATCCAGCGCCACCACTATCTCTGCCTCCCCCTCAATCGCCGGCATCATAATGACATTCAGCAATCTCCGCACATTCGTGTTCAGCTGCCTTCCCTTCACAAAACCTGTCTGGTCCTCATGCACAACCCCTGGCACACAGTCCTCTATCCTGGTGGCCAGGATTTTTGCCAGCACCTTAGCATCCACGTTGAGGAGAGATATGGGCCTGTATGAACCACACTGCTGGGGGTCCTTGTCCTTCTTTAAAATTAACGAGATCAGCGCCCGTGACATCGTCGGGGGCAAAGTCCCCCCTTCCCACGCTTCATTGAGTGTCCGCACCAGCAAGGGGCCCACTAGGTCCACGAACTTTTTATAAAATTCCACCGGGAACCCATCCGGCCCCGGTGCCTTCCCTGACTGCATCTGCCCGATCCCCGTAACTAGCTCCTCCAGCTCAATCGGCGCATCCAGCCCCTCCACCTTCTCATCCTGCACCTTCGGGAAAGAAAGCCTGTCAAGGAACCTCTCAATTCCCCTCCTCTCCCCCGTTGGCTCCGACTGGTACAGTTCCCCGTAAAAGTCCTTGAAGACCTCATTCACCTCTACCCCCTTCCGCACCACATTCCCACTCTTGTCTCTCACTCCAGCAATCTCCTTAGCCGCATTCCGCTTACGGAGCTGATGAGCCAGCATCCTACTCGCCTTTTCACCATGTTCGGACACTGCCCCTTGTGCCTTCCTCCACTGTGCCTCAGCCTTTCTAGTGGTCAGCAAATCAAATTTAGCCTGCAGGCTGCGCCTCTCCCCCAACAGTCCCTCCTCTGGTGCCTCTGCATACCTCCTGTCCACCTCCAGCATCTTTCCCACCAGTCTATCCCTCTCACTCCTCTCCGTGTGCCCGGATGGATATCAGCTCCCCATGAATTACTGCCTTCAGGGCTTCCCAGACCATCCCCACCTGAACCTCCCCCGTATCATTCACCTCAAGGTACCCCTCAATACTTGCCCGGACCCTCCTACACACCTCCTCCTCCGCCAACAACCCCACATCCAACCGCCACAACGGACGTTGGTCTCGCACCTCCCCCATTTCCAACTCTATCCAATGCGGAGCGTGGTCAGAGATTGCAATGGCTGAATACTCGGCCTCCTCCACTCTCGGAATCAGTCCCCTACTCACCACGAAGAAATCTATCCGAGAGTAGACCCTATGTACGTGCGAGAAGAAAGAGTACTCACGTGCCCTCGGCCTCACAAACCTCCATGGATCCACTCCACCCATCTGATCCATAAACCCTCTCAGTACCTTGGCCGCCGCCGGCCTCCTACCCGTCCTAGAGCTGGACCGATCCAGTGAAGGATCCAACACCGTATTAAAGTCCCCCCCTATGATCAGACCTCCCGCCTCCAGATCCGGGATCCGTCCCAACATACGCCTCATAAAGCCCGCATCGTCCCAATTTGGGGCATACACACTAGCCAGTACCACCTTCTCTCCTTGTAGCCTGCCCCTAACCATCACATACCTACCCCCCTTATCCGCCACCACCTCCAATGCCTCAAACAACACATTTTTCCCCACCAGAATCGCCACTCCCCGGTTCCTCACATCCAACCCCGAGTGGAAAACCTGCCCCACCCATCCCTTCCTCAGGCGGACCTGGTCCGCCACTCTCGGGTGGGTCTCCTGAAGCATTGCCACATCCGCCTTTAGCCCCTTCAGGTGAGCCAGTACCCTTGACCGCTTCACCGGCCCATTCAACCCTCTCACATTCCAGGTGACCAACCGGATCAGAGGGCGTCCCGCCCCCCTCCCCCGCCGGCTAGCCATAGCCCGTCGACTGCCCGCCCCAGGCCAGCGTCCCCTGCTCGACCCCGTCCCCATAGCGACAACCCCTCACCTCTGTCCCCCCAGCCCCCACCAGCTCCTTCTTGACCCTACCAGCAGTAACCCGGTATTCCCCTTTCCCCCCCTCCCTTCCCCCCCCAGTCTAGGAACCCTCCCAGCCGCGAACCGTCCTCCATTGTACTTCCGTGGGTCAGCTAACTTCTGCTGACCCCGGAAACTCCCGCCAATAGCCCGACCCCTCCCGAAGTGGGATCATCCCCCAATCTCTCCCTCCTCCTGGCACCGCTCCAGCGCGGGGAAGAACCAGTTAAGGCCCCACCTCCCCTGTCACCATCTCCGCCCCCCCAGCCCCGCAGCGCAGGAAACCGGAGGAAAGCCCGCGCTTTCGCCCTGCCCCACCACACCCTTCTGACGCAGCTCCCAAATATCAGCCCCCCTCCATACCCCCACTCCGACATAGAATACAACATACCCCCGCGACCCTCCCCGCAAGATACACAGCCCAAACAATGCCCCAAGCACAGAAACAAAAACATAGCAGAACAACCCCCCCGTAAATAACCATATCAAAATTGCAAAAGTACTAAAACAAGAAGAAAAAAAACAGAAGAAAAAGAGAACACAGCAACAGCCGAATCCAGCACTAATATCTTACAGCCGACCTCGCAACCCCCAACCCCTAGTTCAAGTCCAGTTTCTCCGTCCGCACGAAGGCCCACGCCTCCTCCGGGGAATCGAAATAATGGTCCCGGTCCGAATAAGTTACCCACAGGCGCGCGGGCGGCAATATTCCGAACTTTATCTTTTTTCTATAAAGCACCTCTTTCGTCCGATTAAATCCGGACCGCCGCTTAGCCACCTCCGCACTCCAGTCCTGGTAGATCCGCACTACCCCATTCTCCCAATTGCTGCTCTTCACCTTCTTGGCCCAGCGCAGCACGCAGTCCCGATCACTGAACCGGTGGAACCTCACCAGCACCGCACGCGGGGGTTCATTCTCCTTAGGCCTCCTGGCCAGTACTCTGTGTGCTCTCTCCAGCTCCAAGGGCAGATGGAGAGACCCCGGCCCCCACTAGCGAATTCAGCATTACAGCCACGTAGGCTGTCAGGTCCGATCCCTCCAGCCCCTCCGCAAGGCCCAAGATCCGCAGGTTTTTCCGCCTCATGCGGTGATCCAGCTCCTCGAAGCGTTCCTGCCACTTCTTGTGGAGTGCCTCGTGCCCCTCCACCTTACTCACGAGGACCACGGCCTCCTCCTCTCGTTCAATGGCCTGCGTCTGCAACTTCTTGATGGCAGCACCCTGGGTGGACTGAATCTCTGACAGCCTTCTGTTTGTTTCCTGCAGAGAGCTCAGTACTTCATCCTTGAATTCTTTAAAGCAGCGCAGGAGATCAGTTTGTTGTTTCTGGGCCCAGAGTCCCCACTCCCCTGGAGCTTTGTCGGTGGCCATCTTGGATCCCTTCCCCCGTTTTTTCTGAGGAGCTGCTGCTGTTTTTTCCACCTTTCCACTCCGAGTTCGAGTCATGGACTGCAGGGAAAGTCGTTCAGCACACCTTCCCCCACCGGGAGACGTCGAAAAATTTCCGTTTTGGGCTCTCAAAAGAGCCGAAAAATCTCTTTAAAACGGGAGCTCCCACATGTGTGGCTTATTGCTGCATAACTGCCACCGGAAGTCGTCCATGGTGAGTCTGATGGTGGGATGGAATTTATTGATCTCATCGTGTAGTCATTTCAGCGATTCTTCACTGTGGGTCCAAAGGAAAAAAATGTCATCGATATATCTGGTGTATAACATCGGTTGCAGGTCCTGTGTGGTGAGGAAGTCTTGTTCAAACTTATGCATAAAGATGTTGGCATATTGAGGTGCGAATTTGGTCCCCATGGCTGTTCCATGCATCTGGACGAAGAATTTGTTGTTGAAGGTGAAGACGTTGTGATCTAGAATGAAGCGGATGAGTTGCAGAATTGCGTCTGGAGATTGGTAGTTGTCAGTGTTGAGGACTGAGGCTGTTGCAGCAATGCGGTCGTCATGGGGGATGCTGGTGTAGAGTGCCGAGACATCCATTGTGAAGAGGGATGTTCCTGGTTCAACTGGCCCATGGGTGCTGGGTTTCTGTAGGAAGTCCGTCGTATCGCGACAGAAGCTGGGTGTACCTTGTACGATGGGTTTCAAGATGCCCTCGATGTGGCCAGAGAGGTTCTCTCACAGGGTCCCATTGCCTGAAACGATAGGACGGCCTGGTGTGTTGGCCTTGTGTATTTTCGGGAGGCCTCAATATGCCAACATCTTCATGCACAAGTTTGAACAAGACTTCCACACCACACAGGACCTGCAACCGACGTTCTACACCAAATACATAGAATTACATAGAATTTACAGTGCAGGAGGCCATTCGGCCCATCGAGTCTGCACCGGCTCTTGGAAAGAGCACCCTACCCAAGGTCAACACCTCCACCCTATCCCCACAACCCATTAACCCCACCCAACACTAAGGGCAATTTAGCATGGCCAATCCACCTAACCTGCACATCTTTGGACTGTGGGAGGAAACCGAAACACACTAAAGAAGCCATCCCCTACGGACAAGCCCTCCGTATACACAGGATCTGCTCAGACGAGGAGGAGCGTAACAGACACCTACAGATGCTGAAAGATGCTCTCGTACAAACGGGATATGGCGCTCGACTCATCGAACGACAGTTCCAACGCGCCACAGCAAAAAACCGCACCGCCTCCTCAGAAGACAAACACGGGACACCACTGATAGAGTACCCTTCGTCGTCCAGTACTTTCATGGGGCAGAGAAACTACGACATCTTCTTCGCAGCCTTCAACACAATCAATGAAGATGAACATCTTGCCAAAGTCATCCCCACACCCCCACTACTGGCCTTCAAACAACCGCGCAACCTCAAACAAACCATTGTTTGCAGCAAATTAGCCAGCCTTCAGAACAGTGACCACGACAGCACACAACCCTGCCAGGGCAATCTTTGCAAGACATGCCAGATCATCGACTTGGATACCACCATTACACGTGGTAACACCACCCACCAGGTACGAGGCACATAATCGTGCGACTCGGCCAATGTAGTCTACCTCTTACGCTGCAGGAAAGGATGTCCTGAAGCGTGGTACATTGGCGAGACCATGCAGACACTGCGACAACGAATGAACGGGCATCGTGCAACAATCACCAGGCACGAATGTTCCCTACCAGTCGGGGAACACTTCAGCAGTCAAGGGCATTCAGCCTCTGATCTCCGGGTAAGCGTTCTCCAAGGCGGTCTTCAGGACACGCGACAACGCAGAATTGCCGAGCAAAAACTTATAGCTAAGTTCCGCACGCATGAGTGCGGCCTCAACAGGGATCTTGGATTCATGTCGCATTACATCAACCCCCCACCATCTGGCCTGGACTTGCAAAATCCTACCAACTGTTCTGGCTTGAGACAATTCACACCTCTTTAACCTGTGATTATCCCTCTCTCTGGATCTGTAATGATTTGATTACCTGCAAATGCTCGCATTCCAAGCATTGCCCAGCATCTCTGACTTTGTCTATATAAATGTTTCTGGAACATACCTCTCCATTCACCTGAGGAAGGAGCTGCGCTCCGAAAGCTAGTGTTTGAAACAAACCTGTTGGACTTTAACCTGGTGTTGTAAGACTTCTTACTGAAGTAATCCTGGTGTGTAAATAAACGATCTTTTAACTTGAACTGACTAACTGGTCGAGTGGTCCTTTGTTCGATATCCGGTAAAGCCTTGTGGTGGTATCATTTGATACCTGGCGACTCTAAAGAGCATCATTAAAAAGAGCAACAGCACCGAGTCCAGAGGTGGCAATTTTCGGGGTGTCGGAAGATCCGGGAATCCAGGAGGAGAATGACGCAGATGTTCTGGCCTTTGCTTCCCTGGTAGCGCGGAGACGGATACTATTCGCTTGGAGGGACTCAAAGCCCCCGAAGTTGGAGACCTGTCTATCGGATATGGCTAGCTTTCTCTGTTTGGAGAAAATCAATTTCGTCTTGAGAGGGTCAATGTTAGGGTTTGTCCAGAGCTGGCAACCATTCATCGACTTCTTTGCGAAAAATTAATCATCAGCAGAAGTTAGTTTAGCTTAGAGTAGGGGATTAATAAAAGTGGGACCTGTAAGGGAGGGAACCAGCTTTTGCACTATGTTTATAGATTCATGTACATTGTTTAGTTTGTTGTTTTGTTGTTGTTGTAATACCAAAAATACCTCAATAAAATGTTTATTAAAAAAAAAGGAAAGCATTCTGAAGGGAGAGGGTAAATAACCAGAGGTCATGGTACATATTGGTATGAATGACATAGATAGAAAGAGTGAGAAGGTCCTGCAGCAACAGTTTTGGCAGTTAGGTAGAAAGTCAGAACCTCTCAGGTTCTAATCTCAGGATTATTCTATGTGCCACATGTAAGTGAAGCTAGAAATGGGAAGATAGTACAGCTCAACACATGGCTAAACAGCGGGTGTAGGAGGGAGGGTTTCAGATGTGTTGACCATTGAGATCTCTTCCTGGGTAGGTGGGCCCTGTACAAGAAGGATGGGTGGGACCTGGACAAGAAGGACAAGTTTCATCAAAACTGGAGGGGCATAAATATTCTGGCCGGGAGGTTTGCTCGTGTCACAAGGTGGATTTCAATTAGTTTGGCAGAGGAGTGGGAACCAAAGTAAAGGTGAATTAACTGAAGGGGAACTAGAGAGTAAGGCCAGTGAGACTCAGAGGAAGAGCAGGCAGGGTGTGTTTGCTGATCAAGAGGGTCTGGTGGACTGAAGTGCACTTGTTGCAACGCGAGAAGTGTGACAGGTAAGGCAGATGAATTTAATACCTCGGATTAGTACTTGGAACTATGATGTTGTTGCCATTACAGGGACTTGAGGGGGACAGGATTAGCAGCTTAACATTCCAGGATATAGATGTTTTGGGCAGGATAGAGGGGAATGTAAGAGGTCAGAGAGTAGCACTACAGGTGAAGGAGAATATCACAGCTGTACTACGGGAGGCGACCTTGGAGGGCACATACAGAGAGGCAATATGGGTAGAGCTCAGGAATAGGAAGGGTAAGGGGCAGCACGGTAGCGCAGTGGTTCGCACAGTAGCGCAGTAGGACTACTGCGCTGAGGACCCGGGTTCGAATCCTAGCCCTGGGTCACTGTGTGTGGAGTTTGCTCATTCTCCCCATGTCTGCATGGGTTTCACCCCCACAACCCAAAGATGTGCTGGTTAGGCGGATTGGCCTGCTAAATTGCCCCTTAATTGGAAAAAAATAATTGGGTACTCTAAATTTTTTTTTTTTTTTAAAGGAATAGGAAGGGTATAGTCACAATGTTGGGGGTTTATATACCCAACAGCCAGCGGGAGATAGAGGAACAGATATGTAGGCAGATTTTGGCAAGGGAATCATATAGTTGAACCTGGATGGGAATTTTCAGAGATGGGAGGAGAGGGGAGTTAGGGTATTAAAGGATTTGTTTCTGGGAGACCGGCTAGAGAGGTTGGAGGAGCTGGGGGAGAAATATGGTTTGGGGCTGGAGAAGATATTTAAATATATGCAGGTCCGAAATTTTGTCTGGATTGCACAGGCCTCCACACTGTTGGAAGAGATATTGACGGTGGGGGGATTGGAGAAAGGAGTGGTGTCAACAATTTATGGGGTTATTCTGGGAGAAGACAAGGTATCACTGGATGGGATTAAGGCAAAGTGGGAGGAAGAGTTGGGGGAGAGCATGGAGTTCGGGTTGTGGTGTGAGGTGCTTCGGAGGGTGAATGCCTCAACTTTATGCACGGGGTTGGAGCTGATACAGTTGAATGTGGTGTATAGGGCGCACCTCACAAGGGCAAGGATGAGCCGACTTTTTGAGGGGGTGGAGGATGTTTGCGAACACTGTCGAATGGGCCTGCAAATCACATTCATGTTTTGGTCCTGCCCAAAACTGAAGGGGTATTGGAGGGAGGTCTTTAGGGTAATCAAGGGGTGGTGCATATGAGACTTGAATCTGGTCCCCTAGAAGCCATATTCGGATCAGCCGGGTTGGAACCGGCTGCGGAGACAGATGTCTTGGCCTTCGTCTCGCTGATTGCCCAAAGGCAGATTCTGTTGGGGTGGAGGTCAGCATCTCCGCCCCGTGCCTCAGTGTGGCGGGGGAGTCTGCTGGAGTTCCTAATGCTCGAGAAAGTAAAGTTCGAGTTGAGGGGGAGGATTCTGCAATTCATGGGCCTTGTTCATCATGCATTTTCACAAATTGGATGACATCGAACATGGGGGGGGTGGTTTGGAATGTCTAAATTAATGATGATTCTTTTTCTTTTTTTAAGAAAATATTTTATTGAGGCATTTAGAATTTTAAACATCAGGTTTCAACAAGAACAAAACAATATAACCAACATAACCCCCCCAGTAACAAAGCCCAGCCAACATGGCTTTACATAAACAGGACCACCTTCCCCCAGTGCCCTTTCCACTGGTTCTCCAGCAGCAATCCCCTCAAGGCAAATTTAATTTTCTCGAGTCTGAGAAACCCCACCATGTCACTAATTTTGGAGGTTCCGAGTCCCTCCAACCTATTAAGATCCGTCTCCGGGCCACCAGGGAGGCAAAGGCCAGGAGATCGGCCTCACTCACCCTTTGGGCTCCCGGATCTTCTGACACACCAAAGATCAGCACCTCTGGACTGGGCACCATTCACGCCTTTAAAACTTCTGACATGACACCAGTAAACCGTTGCCAGAAGCCCCTCAGCCTCGGACATGCTCAAAACATATGGACATGGTTCACAGGGCCCCCCGGCACAGCACCCACACCCATCCTCCACCGCCTCGAAGAACCTGCTCATCCGGGCCACAGTCATGTGCATCCTGTGGACCACATTACATTTAGAACATAGAACGATACAGCGCAGTACAGGCCCTTCGGCCCTCAATGTTGCACCGACATGGAAAAAAACTAAAGGCCATCTAACCTACACTATGCCCTTATCATCCATATGCTTATCCAATAAACTTTTAAATGCCCTCAATGTTGGCGAGTTCACTACTGTTGCAGGTAGGGCATTCCACGGCCTCACCACTCTTTGCGTAAAAAACCCACCTCTGACCTCTGTCCTATATCTATTACCCCTCAATTTAAGGCTATGTCCCCTCGTGATAGCCACCTCCATCCGCGGGAGAAGGCTCTCGCTGTCCACCCTATCTAACCCTCTGATCATTTTGCATGCCTCTATTAGGTCACCTCTTAACCTTCTTCTCTCTAACGAAAACAACCTCAAGTCCATCAGCCTTTCCTCATAAGATTTTCCCTCCATACCAGGCAACATCCTGGTAAATCTCCTCTGCACCCGTTCCAAAGCTTCCACGTCCTTCCTATAATGAGGCGACCAGAACTGTACGCAATACTCCAAATGCGGCCGTACTAGAGTTTTGTACAACTGCAACATGACCTCATGGCTCCGGAACTCAATCCCTCTACCAATAAAGGCCATCACACCATAGGCCTTCTTCACAACCCTATCAACCTGGGTGGCAACTTTCAGGGATCTATGTACATGGACACCGAGATCCCTCTGCTCATCCACACTACCAAGAATTTTACCATTAGCCAAATATTCCGCATTCCTGTTATTCTTTCCAAAGTGAATCACCTCACACTTCTCCACATTAAACTCCATTTGCCACCTCTCAGCCCAGCTCTGCAGCTTATCTATGTCCCTCTGTAACCTGCAACATCCTTCCGCACTGTCTACAACTCCACCGACTTTAGTGTCGTCTGCAAATTTACTTACCCACCCTTCTGCTCCCTCCTCTAGGTCATTTATAAAAATGACAAACAGCAACGGCCGCAGAACAGATCCTTGTGGTACGCCACTCGTAACTGAACTCCATTCTGAACATTTCCCATCAACTACCACTCTCTGTCTTCTTTCAACTAGCCAATTTCTGATCCACATCTCTAAATCACCCTCAATCCCCAGCCTCCGTATTTTCTGCAATAGCCGACCGTGGGGAACCTTATCAAACGCTTTACTGAAATCCATATACACCACATCAACTGCTTTACCCTCGTCCACCTGTTCAGTCACCTTCTCAAAGAACTCGATAAGGTTTGTGAGGCATGACCTACCCTTCACAAAACCATGCTGACTATCCCTAATCATATTATTCCTATCTAGATGATTATAAATCGTATCTTTTATAATCCTCTCCAAGACTTTACCCACCACAGATGTTAGGCTCACCGGCCTATAGTTACCGGGGTTATCTCTACTCCCCTTCTTGAACAAAGGGACCACATTTGCTATCCTCCAGTCCTCTGGCACTATTCCTGTAGCCAATGATGACCTAAAAATCAAAGCCAAAGGCTCAGCAATCTCTTCCCTGGCTTCCCAGAGAATCCTAGGATAAATCCCATCAGGCCCCGGGGACTTATCTATTTTCACCTTGTCCAGAATTGCCAACACTTCTTCCCTACTCACCTCAATACCATCTATTCTAATAGCCTGGGTCTCAGCATTCTCCTCCACAATATTATCTTTTTCCTGAGTGAATACTGACAAAAAGTATTCATTTAGTATCTCGCTTATCTCCTCAGCCTCCACACACAACTTCCCACCACTGTCCTTGACTGGCCCTACTCTTAGCCTAGTCATTCTTTTATTCCTGACATATCTATAGAAAGCTTTTGGGTTTTCCTTGATCCTACCTGCCAAAGACTTCTCATGTCAACTCCTTGCTCGTCTTAGCTCTCTCTTTAGATCCTTCCTCGCTTCCTTGTAACTATCAAGCGCCCCAACTGAAACTTCACGCCTCATCTTCACATAGGCCTCCTTTTTCCTCTTAACAAGAGATTCCACTTCTTTGGTAAACCACGGTTCCCCCGCTCTACCCTTTCCTCCCTGTCTGACTGGTACGTACTGATCAAGAACACGCAATAGCTGTTCCTTGAACATGCTCCACATATCCAGTGTGCCCAACCCTTGCAGCCTACTTCTCCAACCTACACATCCTAAGTCATGTCTAATGGCATCATAATTGCCCTTCCCCCAGCTATAACTCTTGCCCTGCGGGGTATACTTATCCCTTTCCATCACTAATGTAAAGGTCACCGAATTGTGGTCACTGTCTCCAAAGTGTTCACTTACCTCCAGATCTAACACCTGGCCTGGTTCATTACCCAAAACCAAATCCAAAGTGGCCTCACCTCTTGTTGGTCTGTCAACATATTGTGTCAGAAAACCCTCCTGCACACATTGTACAAAGAACAACCCATCCAATGTACTCGAACTATATCTTTTCCAGTCAATATTAGGAAAGTTAAAGTCTCCCATAACAACTACCCTGTTACTTTCGCTCTTTTCCAGAATCATCTTCGCCATCCTTTCCTCTACATCTCTAGAACTATTAGGTGGCCTATAGAAAACTCCCAGCAGGGTGACCTCTCCTTTCCTGTTTCTAACCTCAGCCCATACTACCTCGGAAGAAGAGTCCCCATCTTGCACCCTTTCTGCCACCGTAATACTGTCCTTGACTAGCAGCGCCACACCTCCCCCTCTTTTGCCCCCTTCATCAGGCTGAGCCTGGCAAACAACAAAGATGCATTGAATAGCTTCAGGGCCTCCTCCTATCATCCGGCCTCCAAGTGCCCACCGAACTCTTCTTCCCACTTTCTCTTCACCTCCCCTAATGGGGCTCTCTCCCGATTAGTTCCTTGTAGATCTCTGAAACCTTCCCCTCCCCTACTCCTGTAGCCCCTGGGGCAGCAGTTGTGGAAATTTCATAGAATTTACAGTGCAGAAGGAGACCCATTGGCCTATCGAATCTGCACCAGCCCTTGGAAATAGCACTCTACCCAAGCCCACACCCCATCCCCTGGAGGCTGGCCTGAGAAGTGTGATGGAGGGGGGGTCAGCGCCCGTAAGGGGGGGGTCAGCACCTGCAATGGAGATTGGATGTAGGACTGTTAGGGGGATGAGGGGGTATGCGGGTGGCCATTTAGAACTATTTGGAGATAAATGACACCGGTGAAGTTTCGGCAGCTAATTTCAATATGGGCTCATTGGGAGATGGTGGAGCGGGCAAAGATGAATAGGCTGGTTAGGGAAATATTCCAGGTGGACAGAAGGTATATTGAAGCCCCAGAGGTGGGACTATTGAAGGAGCAGCAGAAATTGCAGAAGGAGTTTGATCTGATATCCACAGGGAAGGCGGTAAGGCAGTTGAGGAAGGCCAGGGGGCAGTCTGAGTATGGGGAGAAGGCATGTCGGATGCTAGCACACCAGCTAAGGAAGGGGGAGGCGGCAAGGGAGGAAGAATGAAGGACAGAGGGGTGCAACATGGTCTTGGACCCAGCGGGAGTAAATGGGGTGTTTAAGGAGTTTTACAGTTGGCTATATGAGTCGGATCGCCCAGCTAGTGTGGAGGGGATGAGGCAGTTTTTGGAAGGGTTGGAGTTTCCGAAGGTGGAGGAAGGGTTAGGAGCCCCGATCAGGATTGGGGAAGTAGTAGAGGGAATGAAGGCCATGCAGTCGGGCAAGGCCCGGGCAAGGACCAGATGTCTACCGTGTAGAATTTTACAAGACATTTCCTGGGATGCTGGGTCCGCTGCTGGTGAGGGCATTTAATGAGGCAAGGGAGTCCTTCCCCCAATAATGTTGCAGGCCTCGATCTCATTGATCCTGAAGCGGGAGAAGAACCCAGAGCACAGCAATGTGGGTCACACAGACCAATCTCCCCACTGAATGCCGATGCTAAATTGTTGGCCAAACATTTGGCCTCAAGGATAGATGACTGTGTTCCGGGGGTCATAGGGGAAGACCAGATGGGGTTCGTTAAAGGCAGGCAGCTAAAGGCAGGGAGCTAACAGCCAACGTTAGAAGGCTCCTAAATGTGATCATGATGCCCTCAGAGGGGAAGGAGGCAGACGTAATGGTCGCTATGGACATGGGAAAGGCCTTCGACCGGGAGGAATGGAATTATTTGTGCGAGGTCCTGGGATGGTTTCGGCAGGGCTTTATTGGCTGGGTTCGGCTGCTGTACCAGGCAACAGTGGCTAGTGTGCGGATGAACTGGGCGAGTTCAGACTACTTTGGACTGCACTGAGGGACATGGCAAGGATGTCCTCTCTCTCCACTGTTGCTTGCATTTGCTATAGAGCCATTGGCAATGGCGCTGAGAGCTTCATAGGACTGCAAGGGGCTGGTCCAGGAGCGGGGGGGGGGGGGGGGGGGGGGGTAAACCCGGGTCTCGTTGTATGCGGGCGACCTACTCCTTTGGCCAGTTCTCTGGGTACAGATTGAATATGGGTAAAAGTGAGGTTTTTGTGATCCAGGCGAGGGGGCAGGAGAAGAGGCTGGGGAAACTGCAGTTTAAATTGGTGGGAGTTTTCGTTACTTGGGAATTCAGGTGGCACGGGGATGGGAGCCATTCCATAAATTAAATTTGACCCGTTGGTTGAACAAATGAAGGAGGAGACTTTCGGAGGTGTGAAATGCTCCTATTGTCACTGGTGGTGAGGGTACAGACCGTAAAAGATGGCAGTCCTCCAGAGATATCTGTTTGTTTGCCAGAGCCTCCATATTTTTATACCAAAAGCCTTTTTTAAGCGGGTGAATAGGGTGATCTCTGGCTTTGTGTGGTCAGGTAAAACCCCGCGAGTAAAGAAAGCGCTGTTAGAGTAGAGCCGAGCCCGGGGGGGGGTTTGGGTAGAAGTGGGCAGGACACAAGTTTGGGGGCATTGGTAACGGCTCCTCTGCTGTTCTCGCCGGCCAAGCCCAATGGTAGAGGCGGCTCTGAGAGTTTGGGGGCAGTGGCGGAAGCATATGGGAGTGGAGGGAGCGTCGGTGTGGGCTGCAATTTTGGAAACCACCGGTTTGTCCCAGGAAGTCATGATAATCTATTTATTGATTGGAGTTTTCCATGTTTAGAGGATTTGGAGGAAGAGTTTGAATTGCTGGGAGGGAATGGGTTTCAATATCTGCAGATAAGGGATTTTGTGCAAAGGCAGGTTTCGACATTTCTGCTTCTACCGCAACAAGGGATACAGGACAAGATAGTTTCTAGAACGGGGTGGGGGAGGGGAATGTTTCGGAAACCGATAAAGAACTAATGGAATGGGAGGAAACCTAGATAGGTGAGCTTAAGCATAAATGGGAAGACGAGCTGCGAGGGGAGGTAGAAGTGGGTCAGTGGGAGGATGCTCTGAGCAGAGTCAACACGTCCTCATCTTGTGCCAGGCTCAGCCTGATTCAAGGTGGTTGGTTCATCGGGCACACATGACGGTGGCCCAGATGAGCAAGTTCTTTGGGGTAGAGGACAGGTGTGTAAGGTGCGTGGGAGGGCCCGCAAGCCATGTCCACCATGTTTTGGGCATGCCTGACATTTTGGCCTTTGCCTCCTTGGTAGCCTGGAGACGGATATTGCTAGCGTGGAGAGACTCGAAGACCCCAAAATCAGGGGTTTGGGTTAGCAACATGGCTGGGTTTCTCAGGCTTGAGAAAATTAAGTTTGCCCTGAGGGGATCAATGCTAGGGTTCGTTCGGAGGTGGCAGCTGTTTATCGACTTCTTTGGGGAAAACTAAGCTATCAGCAGATTCAATAATGGGGGGTGGCGGGGGGGAGACGAGTTTGGATATTTTGTGCTCAGAGTAGGCTGGAACAGTTGGAGATGGAGGGATGGGTTACGCACTGAACTATGTTTACATTTGTATTTGTATTGTTTATTGTTATAAAACCATAAATGCCTTAATAAAATGTTTTTTTTATAAAAGTGTCCCAAAACTCGTGTCTTTACATGAGGTCGCCTCCACCCGCTCCCACACCGACCCCTCCCCCACTACCCACTTCCTGACCATGGCAATAGTCGCCGCCCAATGAATAATTAATGACATGCCGACAAACCTCGAGATCACCGCATTTACTTTTTTAAAGAACGCCTTGGGGATAAAAATTGGAAGGCTCTGAAAGACGAACAAAAACCTCAGGAGGACTATAATTTTCACTGTCTGTACCCATCCAGCCAATGACAATGGGAGCGCATCCCACCTCCAAAAGTCCCCCCTCATCTGTTCTACCAAATCGACCCACATTCTGCTTATGCAGCTGATCCCACTCCCGCGCCCCAAATACCGAAAGCTCCCCCCCGCCACCCAACTACCTTGAACAGCATCTCACCCAATCTCTTGTCTTGCCCCCTCACCTGAATCGCAAAGACCTCACTCTTACCCAAATTCAATTCATAGCCCAAAAACCAATCAAATTCCTGGAATATCCCCAAAATGCCTCCAATTCCCCCCAGTGGGTCCAATATGTATAAAAGTAAATTGTCCGCGTAAAGCAAGACCCTGTGCTGCACCCCCTCACCCTCCCCCCGTACTATCCCCTGCCAGACCCTAGACATTCTCAGTGCCATTGCCAACGGCTCTGTAGCCAGGGCAAACAGCAGTGGGGAAAGTGGGCACACCTGCCTCGTCCCCCGGTGCAGCCCAAAATAATCTGATCTCACCCGGATCGTCTGCACGCTCGCCATTGGTACCAGAGACAACAACCGGACCCAGTCCACAAATCTCTGTCCCCATGTCCCCAAACTGCCCCAGGACCTCCCATAGGTATTCCCACTCCACTCAATCAAAGGTCTTCTCTGCGTTCATGGCCACCACCACCTCCACCTCACGTCCCTCTGGAGGCATCATGATCACATTAAGTAACCTCCTGATGTGCTGCCAGATGCCTCCCCTTCACAAACCCTGTCTGGTCCGCCCCTATTATCCCTGGCACACAGTCCTCGAGGCCAAGATCTTCGCCAATAGTTTGGTATCTACATTTAGCAGAGAAATAGGTCTATATGACCCATATTGTTCCGGATCTTTATCTTGCTGTAGAATGAGGGAGATCCGACGCCTGCGACAACTCCTTTGCCTCATTGAAAGCCCTTACCAACAGCGGTCCCAATACCATAAGACATAGGAGCAGAATTAGGCCACTCGGCCCATCGAGTCTGCTCCGCCTCGACCACAATCGTGGCTGATATTTTTCTCATCCCCATTCTCTTGCCTTCTCCACATAACCCTTATTAGCAGCATGGTAGCATGGTGGTTAGCATAAATGCTTCACAGCTCCAGGGTCCCAGGTTCGGTTCCCGGCTGGGTCACTGTCTGTGCGGAGTCTGCACGTCCTCCCCGTGTGTGCGTGGGTTTCCTCCAGGTGCTCCGGTTTCCTCCCACAGTCCAAAGATGTGCGGGTTAGGTGGATTGGCCATGCTAAATTGCCCGTAGTGTCCTAAAAAGTAGGGGGGGGGGGTTGTCGGGTTACGGGTATAGGGTGGATACGTGGGTTTGAGTAGGGTGATCATTGCTCGGCACAACATCAAGGACCGAAGGGCCTGTTCTGTGCTGTACTGTTCTATGTTCTATTAATGAAGAATCGATCTATCTATCTCTGTCTTAAAGACACTTAGTGATTTGGCCTCCACAGCCTTCTGCGGCAAAGTGTTCCACAGATCCACCACGCTCTGGCTGAAGAATTTCCTCCTCATCACCGTTTTACAGGATCGTCCCTTTAGTTTGAGATGGTGTCCTCGGGTTCTAGTTTTTCCTACAAGTGGAAACATCCTCTCCATGTCCACTCTATCCAGGCCTTGCAGTATCCAGTAAGTTTTCATAAGATCCCCCCTCATCCTTCTAAACGCCAACATGTACAGACCCAGAGTCCTCAACCGTTCCTCATGCAACAAGCTGTTCATTCCAGGGATCATTCTCGTGAACATCCTCTGAAACCTTTCCAAGGCCAGCACATCCTTCCTTAGATACGGGGCCCAAAACTGCTCACAATACTCCAAATGGGGTCTGACCAGAGCCTTATACAACTTCAGAAGTACATCCCTGGTCTTGTATTCTTGCCCTCTTGACATGAATGCCAACATTTGCCTTAACTGCTGACTGAACCTGCACATTAACCTTAAGAGAATCATGAACAAGGACTTCCAAGTCCCTTTGTGCTTCTGATTTCCTAAGAATTTCCCCATTTAGAAAATAGTCTGTGCCTAAATTCCTCCTACTAAAGTGCATAACCTCATAATTTTCTACAGTGTATTTCATTTTCCACTTCATTGCCCACTAGCCTGTCCAAATCCTTCTGCAGCCCCCTTGCTTCCTCAATACTACCTGTCCCTCTACAGATCTTTGTATCGTCTGCAAACTTAGCAACAGTACCTTCAGTTCCTTCTTGCAGATCATTAATGTATATTGTGAAAAGGTGTGGTCCCAGCACAGACCCCTGAGGCACATCACTAGTCACCGGCTGCCATCCTGACAGTCAGCCAATCCTCTATCCATGCCCTTTTCTTACCCTTAACGCCATGGGCTCTTGCAATCTCCTAGACCTTCTAAAAATCTAAATAAATAACATTGACTGGTTCTCCTTTATCTGTCTTCCTTGTTACCTCCTCAAAGAACTCTTAACAGATTTGTCACACATGACCTCTCTTTGACAAAGCTGTGCTGACTTATTCCTATTGTACCATGCACTTCCAAGTACTCCGCAATCTCATCTTTAATAATAGACTCTAAAATCTTACCAATGATCGAAGTCAGGCTAACCGGCCTATAATTTCCTGTCTTCTGCCTTGCTCCCTTCTTAAATAGGAGTGTTACATTAGCCACTTTCCAGTCCTGTGGGACTCTCCCTGTCTCCAGTGATTCCTAAAAGATCATAACCAATGCTTCCACAATATCCTGAGCTATCTCTTTTAGAACCCTGGGGTGTAGTCATCCAGTCCAGGTGACCTATCCCCCTTCAGACCTTAGTTTCCCCAGAATCTTCTCCTTAGTGATGGCCACTGCACTCACCTCTGACCCCTGATTCTCCTGGAGCTCTGGCCTCCCACTGGTGTCTTTCACCGTGAAGACTGATGTAAAGTAACTATTCAGTTTGTCCGACATTTCTTTGTTTCATATTGTTACGTCTCCAGCCACGTTTTCCAGTGGTCCAATGTCTATTTTTTGCCTCTCGCTTACCTTTTATATATTGAAAGAAACACTTCCTATCTTCTTTTATATTACTAGCTAGCTTCTCTCCCCTTATTACTTTTTTAGTTGTCCTCTGCTCGCTTTTAAAGTATTCCCATTCCTCTGGCTTCCCACTAATCCTTGCTACTTTGTATGCTTTTTCTTTTGCTTTTATGCTGCCTTGACTTCCCTCGTTAGCCATGGATGCCTTGTCCTGCCCTTAGCATGTTTCCTCCTCCTTGGGGTGAATTTCTGCTGTGCCTCCTGAATAACCCCAAAAACTCCTGCCATTGCTTTTCCACTACCTTCCCTGCTAGGCTCCTTTTCCAATCAACTCTGCCCAGCTCCTCCCTCATGTCTTTGTAGTTACCCTTATTTAATTGTAATAGCGTTATATCCGACTCCAGCTTCTCCCTCTCAAACTGCAGGGTAAATTCTATCATGTTGTGGTCACTGCTCCCTAAGGGCTCCTTCACCTCAAGATCCCGAATAAAGTCTGCCTCATTACACATCATCTGTTACCTGTTCCCTCGTGAGCTCTACAAGCTGCTCCAACAAACCATCTCTTAAACATTCCACAATGTCTTTTCTTGGGATCCACTACCAACCCGATTTTCCCAGTCTACCTGCATATTGAAGTCCCCCATGGTTATTGTAAAATTGCCTTTTTCACATGCTTTCTCCATCTCCGGATTTATTTTCTGCCCCACATCCTGACAAATGCTAGGGGGCCTGTACATAATTCCCATCAGGGACTTTTTAGCTTTGCGATTCCTCAACGCTACCCACAGAGATTCTATCCTCGCTCCTTACTATCAATTTAACTTCATTCTTTACTAACGATGCAACTCCGCCCCCTTTGCCCATCTGCCTGTCCTTTCGATAGGACACATACCCTTGTATATTCAGATCGCAGCCCTGATCCCCTTGCAGCCACATCTCTGTGATGCTCACAACATCGTCTTTTACCTTGTTCCGTATACTGCACGCATTAAGGTACTGTGTACCTTAATGCGCGCAGTACCCTCAGTCCTGCATTGACCACCTCCCTTCTCACACTTATGACCTTTTTTGCTCTGCCTGAGGGTGATGTTGTTCTCTTATTTTTGTTATCTATTTCCTCTTCAGTTATTACACCTTCTAAGCTAACGCTCTGGTTCCCATCCCCCTGCCACATTAGTTTAAATCCTCCTGAGTGACACTAGCAAACCTCCCAGTCAGGATACTACCCGAGAACTTCTTGTAGAATTCCACCAGATACCCATCCGGACCCGGGCCTTATCCGACTGCATCGCCTCCAGTCCCTCCACTTCTTCTACCAGCCCAATTGGGGCCCACAGGCCCTCCACCAATTCCTCATCCACCTTCGGGAACTCCCCAACGTTTCCAGAAACTGCCTCATCCCCTCCACCCCGACTCGTATAGCATAATATAGAAGTCCTTTAAACACCCCGTTCACCCCGCCGGGTGACCATGTTTGCACCCGTGTCCTTCACTTTCCCAATCTCCCTCACTGCCTTCTGCTTCTTCAACTGGTGCTCTAGCATCCTGCTCGCCTTCTCCCCATACTCATAGACCACCCCTCGCACCCTTCTGCCTCACCTCCTGACCCGTAGGTCATAGCCCAAACTCCATCTGCAGCCACTGCCGTTTCTTTAGCAGCCCCGCCACCGGGGCTCCGCATATCTCCTGTCCACCCGCAGGATTTCCTCCACTAGCCTCTCTAGTTCCACCCACTCCGCTGTGGCTGAATCGAAATAAACTCCCCCATGACCACTGCCTTCCAATGCCTCCCAAAACGTACCTGCCAAAACCTCCCCCATGTCATTACTCTCAACATATCCCCACATGGCCTTCCTCACCCACTCACACACCTCTTCCTCCGCCAACAGCCACACATCCAGCCTCCATTGTGGGCGCTGGGTCCCCCCTTTGCTCACTCGTAGGTCCACCCATGCGGGGCATGGTCCGACATCACTATTGTCAAATACTCAATATTAACCACCCCTGCCAACAGCATCTTGTCAAACACAAAAAAAGTCTATTCGGGAGTAAACCTTGTGCACATGGGAGTAGAATGAAAATTCTTTTCATCCTCGGTCTCCCAAATCTCCCAGGATCCACCCCCCCTACTGTTGTCGGGGCATGGACAGAGTGGACAGTCAGGAGCTTTTTCCCCCAGTGTGGAAGAGTCAATTACTAAGTGGGTATAAGTTTGAGGTGCAAGGGGCAAGGTTTAAAAGGAGATGTATGAGGCAAGTTTGTTTGTTTGTTGTTGTTTTTTGTTTTTTTAAAATACACAGAGGGTGGTGGGAGCCTGGAACTCACTGCCAATGGAGGTAGTGGAAGCAGGGACGATTGTGGCGTTTAAGCGGCGTCTTGACAAATACATAAATAGGATGGGAATAGAGGGATTTGGTCCCCAAAAGGGTAGGGGATTTTAGTTCAGACGATTAGCATTCTCGGTGCAAGCTTGAAGGAAAAATATGTTTAGGGATGTGAGGAAAGAGCGGATGAATGGGACTAAATGGATTGTTCGACGAAAGAGACTCAATGAAGGAATAGGCCTCTTTTTGTGCTGTATTATTCTATGATTTTATCTCCCCTTACCTTGTCTCGGAGCTTACAAGCTCATCTTGCCCAGGGAGCAGAAAGTGTATCTGCTAGATCCCTATCCTATTAAACTGCTGACCACACAACTTCCTTTCCAAGTCCCAATGCCAAGTGACATCAGAACTTGTATCCTTTTCGAATGCCCCAAATGCTTTTCAAAACCACCACCACACAGCACATGTCCACCTTCAACTGTTGTTGAATATGCTGTCACCTTCTAAATCCCTGCCCATCACTTCTGCAACTTCAAGTTTAAATCTTTCCAGTCGTGTTAATTCCCCTGTCACAGCACCAATACAGTCCTGACCAGGATCACCAGTAATGTTATTCAACTGTGACTATGTTTTAACTACCCCTCCTTGTCCTTCCTCAACCTCTGTGGTTGGGGTGATCATGGCTCGGCACAACATTGAGGGCCGAAGGGCCTGTTCTGTGCTGTACTGTTCTATGTTCTATGTTCTATGTTCTATGTTCTATGTTCTATGTTCTATGTTCTATGTTCTATGTTCTATGTTCTATGTTCTATGTTCTATGTTCTATGTTCTATGTTCTATGTTCTCTCTGCAGTCTTCACCGCAGTTGATCACATCAATTTCTTCAACATTTCTTCTCCCTTGTCTAGGTAAGTGGAACTTCCCGAAACTTGTTCTATTCTTATTATCCGTCAGTCATAGCAGAGAATCTCCTGCTATAGCTTCTCATCCCACTCAATTACCTCCAAGGTTCCCCTGAATCTATCCTCCTCCTCATCTACACACAGTAGCCCTTGGTAACATCATCTAAAGACAGGCAGTCAAGTTTCACATGTATATTAATGATATCCAGCTCTCAGTCTTCACCACCTCTGCTGACCTCTCTATTGCAGTTATGTGGTCAGCCAGTTGGTCTACCATTGGCGGTGGTAAACTTATTTTGTGTTAACCCAAGAGGAAATCCAGTGAAAGGTCAGCTTGCTAAGCCAGTGCAGGATCCAGTGAGAGTCAGTACATTTGAAATCAGTGTTCTAACAGTGAGATGGTCCTGTGCTAACCCACTGCTGGATCTAGTGATAGTGCAGCACATTAACCCAGCATCGGATCTCCACTCCTGCCTCCACATAGATTATCATAGAATTTACAGTGCAGGAAGCCGCCATTGGGCCCTCGAGTCTGCACCGGCTCTTGGAAAGAGCACCCTACCCAAGGTCAACACCTCCACCATATCCCCACAACCCAGCAACCCCACCCAACACTAAGGGCAATTTTGGACACGAAGGGCAATTTATCATGGCCAATCCACCTAACCTGCACAACTTTTGGACTGTGGGAGGAAACCGGAGCACCCGGAGGAAACCCACGCACACACGGGGAGGATGTGCAGACTCTGCACAGACAGTGACCCAAGCCAGAATCGAACCTGGGACCCTGGAGCTGTGAAGCAATTGTGCTATCCACAATGCTACCGTACATGATACAAATAAAAGAGTCAAAGAATTGTAGTTTCTCATAATATGCACAAGAGGACCACTGGCACATTCTCTTTATACCCACATACCTATTGGTTCAGCATTGATGGTTCCTTTGATGTAATTTGCCCCAAGCACTGGCTGCTTGATCTCACAACCCTTCATCAGGTAAAATGGCATTGTGAAGGATTTCAGTGCCTCCTTGCTATTTTTTGCCACAAATACGACCTGCAAAGTACAGAAACAGGGCAGCAAGGTGGCATTGAATATAACAAGCACAAACAAATGTATCCAGGTATACCTGTACAGACTGGGGGCAAGGCTATTGTTACACCGTATGTTTTGTCATAACTGAGGTCACTCCAAAACAGGGTACAAACTGGTGGGCACAATCTAACATTGTGTATAATATTGGTCAATCCAGGCCTGACGCTGTATATAAACGGGGTACAGTTCTGTTGGGCAGCACACCCTTTTTGGTTGTGCATGGGTGGCATTTAAGAACACAGCACCATTGTTTTCTTTTTGTTTGGCCGTCCATATGTGGTAACTTTAAGGGGCTAACTTACGTGGGGAATAGAGGATTGCTGCGGAGTTTAGAGGGAACAGTATTCTTGGGCACAGGTCTGGTATTGCATAATACTGCTGTATACTTCTGGTGGCTACAGGGGTGTCATAGTTTCATAGAATTTTTTTTTCATAGAATTTACAGTGCAGAAGGAGGCCATTGGGCCCATCAAGTCTGCACCAGCTCTAGGAAAGAGCACCCTACCCAAGGTCAACACCTCTACCCTATCCCCACAACCCAGTAACCCCACCCAACACTAAGGGCAATTTTGGACACTTATGGGCAATTTATCATGGCCAATTCACCTACCCTGCACATCTTTGGACTGTGGGAGGAAACCGGAGCACCCGGAGGAAACCCACACACACACACGAGGAGGATGTGCAGACTCCGCACAGACAGTGACCCAAGCCGGAATCGAACCTGGGACCCTAGAGCTGTGAAGCATTTGTGCTATCCACAATGCTACCATGCTGCCAACAAAGTATAGTCCCTCGAGTATAGTATATCATGTAGTTAAGGAGTCAGTTCCAATATAAGAGGAGACTGTCATGCCATTAATCTAAGCTGGATCTGAACCCTGGTATATTAAATAAAAGGTATTTTTCTCTTCCAAGTTGTACACCTGGTCGATGGTGACATCTGATGATATATGAAAATAAAAGTCAGTGTGTTTATTAACTAGACGAATCAATGAGAGTTCAACATCTGAGAAATACTGAACAATATTACTTACTTGGTATGGCATCAGGTAAACCGTTCCCCTTGTTGAGCCTTTGAAAGCCTCCAACATGTTGTCCACATCACTGAATGACAGCTCTACATGGTCATAAAACATCAAAAAGCTGCAAACACAGGAAACAAGGGTGTAATATCACATTCAGACAGGCGCACCTACATGTTACACTGCCCAGTCATTGGACAGCAGCCAGAAATGATTGAGAGGGCATAAATATTAAATGGGAGATTTAGGAGCAGCGTCAAGCATACCTAAAAAATGAATTGTCAACCTGGTGAAGCTACAGCATACTTGCATAACAAAACAACAGAAACAGTATGAAATAGACAGAGTGAAGCAATTCCACAACCAAAGCATCAGATCCAAGTTCTGCAGTCCTGCCATATGCAGTTGTGAATTGTAGTGGGCAATTAGTGATGGGAAGGTGGTGATATTGTCGCTAGATTAATAATCCCAAAACACAGGGTAATGGTATGGGTTCATGGCAGATGGTGGAATGTGAATTCAATAAATGAAACCATTGTTGCAGTAAAATCCATTTGGTTCACTAATGCTCTTTAGGATAGGAAATCTGCCATCCTTACCAGGTCTGGTACATGCAAAGTCAGACCCACAACAACGTTGACCCTCTGAAAGAGCTGGAGAGGCGGCGATGTAGGGCATTGTCGCTGGACTAGTAATCCAGAGAGCCAGGGGACTGATGTGGGGACCCGGGTTCATGTGACTCCAGACCACAACAATGTGGTTGACTCTCAAATGCTCTCAGAAAATGGTCTAGCAAACCACTCAGTTGTATCAAAACCGCTACAAAGTGTAAAAAGGAAAGAAACTGGACGGTTTCAACCTAGGCACCAGAAACGCCTGCCGACCCTGCAAAGTGCTCCTAACCAACACCTAAGAGTTTGTGCCAAAGTTGGGAGAGCACTCACAGACTGTCAAGCAGCAGCCTGACAGTCATACTCAGATTCATACCTTACAGACTCCACTATCGTCATTTCTGGGTATGTCCTGACTCACCAAAAGGACAGACTCAGCAGAGGTGGTGGCATAGTGGTATACAGTCAGGAGGGAGTTGCCCTGGGAGTCAATTATCAACTTGGGGCCCCCTGATTAAACATGGACAAGGAAATCTCTTGTGATTACCATGCATTGTCCACCATCAGCTGATGAATCAGTATTCCAAGTTGAACGCCACTTGAAGGAACCACTGAGGGTGGCAAGGGCGCAGAATATACTCTGGATGGGGCACTTCAATGTCCATCACCAAGACTGGCTCGGTAGTACCACCTCGGACCGAGCCAGACTAGGACTGCAGCAGGTGGTGAGGGAACCAAGAGAAAAAAAAATAACCTCATCCTCACTGTCATATCCATGCCGAGAGACTGCATGAAATGGGAAGTATGATGCAAATTATACTCTTATTGACTATACACAAATACTGCTCTTGCCAAAGGGTCCCAGGTCACTGTTTTTGTACTGTGAGAGTTCTTTATTAAAGGGGAAGCCCCTCCCCATTACCGGGGAAGTTTGTATTCTGTGGAGGTCGTGCGGAACCGAATGGTCCACACCCTGTGACCTCCATGGAGGCTAGAACACTCACCAACCTGCCTGCTGCAGATGCATCTGTCCAGGATAGCTATCGGTACAAGTGACCACAGCACAGTCCTTGTGGAGACAAAGTGCCATCTTCATATTGGGGATACCATCCATCGTGTTGTGTGGCACTACCACTGTGCTAAATGGGCTAGGCTTCATACTCATCTTGCAACTAAGACGGAGCATCAATGAGGCTCTGTGGGCCATCAGCATAGAACATAGAACGATACAGCGCAGTACAGGCCCTTCGGCCCTCGATGTTGCACCGACATGGAAAAAATCTAAAGGCCATCTAACCTACACTATGCCCTTATCATCCATATGCTTATCCAATAAAATTATAAATGCCCTCAATGTTGGCGTGTTCACTACTGTTGCAGGTAGGGCATTCCACGGCCTCACCACTCTTTGCGTAAAAAACCCACCTCTGACCTCTGTCCTATATCTATTACCCCTCAATTTAAGGCTATGTCCCCTCGTGCTAGCCACCTCCATCCGCGGGAGAAGGCTCTCGCTGTCCACCCTATCTAACCCTCTGATCATTTTGTATGCCTCTATTAAGTCACCTCTTAACCTTCTTCTCTCTAACGAAAACAACCTCAAGTCCATCAGCCTTTCCTCATAAGATTTTCCCTCCATACCAGGCAACATCCTGGTAAATCTCCTCTGCACCCGTTCCAAAGCTTCCACGTCCTTCCTATAATGAGGCGACCAGAACTGTACGCAATACTCCAAATGCGGCCGTACTAGAGTTTTGTATAACTGCAACATGACCTCATGGCTCCGGAACTCAATCCCTCTACCAATAAAGGCCAACACACCATAGGCCTTCTTCACAACCCTATCAACCTGGGTGGCAACTTTCAGGGATCTATGTACATGGACACCGAGATCCCTCTGCTCATCCACACTACCAAGAATTTTACCATTAGCCAAATATTCCGCATTTCTGTTATTCTTTTCAAAGTGAATCACCTCACACTTCTCCACATTAAACTCCATTTGCCACCTCTCAGCCCAGCTCTGCAGCAGAATTGTACGGAACCACAATCTGCAACCTCATAGCAGGACATTTCCCCACTCTACCATTACCATCAATCCAGGGGATCAACCCTGGTTCAATAAAGAACACAGGAGATCTGTGAAGCTACAGCTACATTTGTGCCAAACAGCATAAGCAGCAAGTAATAGACAGAGGTAAGTTATTCCACAAAGAATGCATCGGATCGGAGCACGGAAGTCCTGCCACATCCAACCGTGAATATTGTCACAAGACGACTTACATTGCAATGAAGTTACTGTCAAAAACCCATAGTCGCCACATTCCAGCACCTGTTCATGTACAGAGAAATTAGAATGTCCAAATTACTTAACAGCACGTCTTTCGGAACTTGTGGGAGGAAACTGGAGCACCCGGAGGAAACCCACGCAGACATGGGGAGAGCATGCAGACTCCGCACAGACAGTGACCCAGCCGGGAATCTAACCTGGGGCCCTGGAGTTGTGAATCTGCAGTGCTAACCACTGTGCTAACATGGTGGACAATTAAACAACTCACTGGAGGAGGAGGCTCCCCAAATATCCCCACCCTCAATGATGGAGGAGCTTAGCACATCGGTACAAAAGATGGCTGAAGCATTTGCAACGATCTTCAGCCAGAAGTGCCGAGTGGATGATCCATCTCAGTCTCTTCCAGAGGTCCGCAACATCACAGACGCCAGTCTTCAGCCAATACGATTCACTCCACATGATATCAAAAAACGGCTGAAGGCATTGGACACTGCAAAGGCTATTGGTTCTGACAATATTCCGGCAATAGTACGGAGGTCTTGTACTCCAGAACTTGCCACACCCCTAGCCAAACTGTTCCAGTACAGCCACAACACTGCCTTCTAACCGGAAACGTGGAAAATTTCCCAGGTGTCCTGTACACGAGAAACAGGACAAATCCAGTCCAACCAATTAATGCCCCATCAGTCTACACTCCATCATCAGCAAAGTCATGGAATAAGTCAATAATGCTATAAGGTGGCATTTACTCAGCAATAGCCCGCTCATGGGTGCTCAGTTTGGGTTCTGCCAGAATCATTCTGCTCCTGACCTCTTCTCACCCTTGGTTCAATGGACAAAAGAGCTGAATGCCAGAGGTGAGGAGAGAGTGACTGCCCTTGACATCAAGGCAGCATTTGATCAAGTACAACATCAAGGAGCCATAGCAAAGTCAATTGGAATCAGGTGGGTAACTCTGCTGGTTGAGTCATACATGGCACAAAGGAAGATGGCTTTGGTCATTGGAGGTCAGTCATTTCAGCTCCAGGACATCACTCTAGGAGTTTCTCAGGGTATGTCCTCAGCCCAAACATCTTCAGCTGCTTTATCAATGGCCTCCCTTCCAGAAGGTCAGAAGTGGGGATGTTTGCAGTTGATTACACAATGTTCAGAACCACTGAGACTCCTCAGAAAATGAAGCAGGCCAAGTCCAAATGCAACAAGACTTGGAAAATACACAGGCGAGAACTGACAAGTGGCAATTTCATTTCCGCCACACAAGTACCAGCTAATAACCATCACCTACAAAAGAGGATCTAACCATTGCCCCATGACACTTACCATCGCCGAATCCCACACAATCAATATCCTATGGGTTATCATTGATCAGTAATTCACACCCAAACCATCTACAAGGCTCAATCAGGAGTATATTGGAATACTCACCACTTGCCTAGGTGAGTGTAACTCCAACACAAGCTCAACACCATCCAGGACAAAGCAGCCGCTTGATTGCTATCGCTTCCACACACATTCAATCCTTCACCACCGTCGAACAGCGGCTGTCGTGTACCAACTACAAGATGTACTGCAGTAACTTGTCAAGGTATTCGGCAGCACCTTCTAAATCCACGACCATCTAGAAGGACAAGAGCAGCAGATACTTGGAACCCCACCACCTGGAGGTTCCTCTCCAAGTCACTTATCACTCCAACTTGGGAAATAGGTTGCCGTTCCTTCACTGTCGCTGGGTCAAAATCCTGGAACCCCCTCCCTAAAAGCACTATGGGTGTACCTACACCTCAGGAACTGCAGCGGTTCAAGGCGGTAGTTCACCACCACCTTCCGAAGGGCAACTAGGGGTGGGCAATAAATAATGGCGTAGACAGTGGAGCCCCTGTAAAAATATTATTTTTTTTTTTCAAACTCGTACAACTTAAAGTCTCAAAGCAATGAAACCAAGTGGACCACAATGGCAGACCCAGTCCAGTCGACCCTGCAAATTCCCCTTACTAACATCTGGGGACTTGTACCAAAATTGGGAGAGCTGTCTCACAGACTAGTCAAGCAGCAGGCTGACAGTCATTCTTGCGGAATCATAGACAAGGTCCCAGACTCCCCCCCCATTACCATTTTTGGGTTTGCCCTTTCCCATCGGCAAGACAGACCCAGCAGAGGTGGCAGCAGCACAGTAGTGTACCATGAGGAAGGAGTTGTCTCATGACACCAGGTCAAAAATGGGCAATGAAACTCCTGCCGACTAGCATATGACACCCCTTGCACCCCCCCCAAAAATCAACTGATGAACAGTACTCCTCCATGCTGAACACCACTTGGAAAGAATACGGAGAGTGACCAGGGCATAGAATGCACTCTGGATGGGGGATTTAATGTGCATCACCAAGAGTGGCTTTGTAGTACCACGACTGAGCTGATGCATTCTAAATGTCATAGCTATTAGACTGGGTCTGCAGCAGGTGGTGAGGAAGCCAACAAGAGGGGGGGAAAAAAAAAACTTCACCAACCTACCTGCTGCAGATGCATCTGTCCATGACAGTGTTGGTAGGAGTGACAACTGCACAGTACTTATGGAGATGAAATCCTGTCTTCACATTGAGGATACCTTCCATTATGTTGTGTGGCACTACCACAATAGATTGTAAACAGATTTAGCAGGCCACAACTGGGCAAGCATGAGGCACTGTGGACCATCATCAGCAGTATTCAACCACATTCTGACCGCGTGGTCCAGCATAGTATGCCTCTTCCCTCTTCGTGTTGGGTGGGGTTACTGGGTTATGGGGATAGGGTAGAGGTGTTGACCTCGGGTAGGGTGCTCTTTCCAAGAGCCGGTGCAGACTCGATGGGCCGAGTGGCCTCCTGCACTGTAAATTCTATGATAATCTATGATTAATCTAGGACAAAGGTTCGGCACAACACCGTGGGCCGAAGGGCCTGTTCTGTGCTGTATTTTCCTATGTTCTATCACTCATTTTACCATTACCACAAAGCCAGTGGTTCAATGAAGAATGCAGAAGGCAAAGTGGTTGCTGAAGGTTCGTCACATCAATCACTGCAGGAGTTCCTCAAGATAGTATCCTAGGCCCAACCACCTTCAGCTGCTTCATCAATAACCTTCCTTCCATCACAAGGTCAGAAGTGGGGATCCAGGACCCAAACCTACAATTCTACCACTGGGCGGGGATGGGTTACTGTTTGTCTCTGTTGTGATAGAAGGACAAAGCCGTAAGCGACAGTCTGATGGCAAGCTAAGGCCCAAAACCAAATTGTAAATAAATACCTATAAACATGTGCCTCGGCCATATTGGGGATTGTAAAATATGTATGCCGGTTAAAAAGGGTGGCCACAGTTGTTATTATGAAGATGCTTGCCTGTAAATATACATGTTAGTTTTTGCGTGTTTTTTTCTAATAATTTGTTGGATATAAAATATGAAAACTCAATAAAAAACATTTTTTTTTAAATCCCTGCTCAACAGTGCTCCTGGCTAGCTGTTGCTGCTTCTAGCCTTGCCTGGTCTCTCCTCTCTTTCTCCCTCACCACCCGGTCACTGGGCAGCCCTCGCACTCTCAGCCCTGCTGCCTGGCTGGTCTCTGGTCAGGTAACCCCACTCCCGCTGCTCCCAGATTCCCTGAGAAACGACGCTGGCACTTGCCTGGCCTTCTTTACACCTCCTGACTGCTGCTCTGCTCACCTCTCATTCGGGTGACTGGATCTTGAAACTCGCCAACCGCGTGTGCTCCTGACTGGCTGACTCTGCTGTTCATCTTGCCTGGTCATGATGGACAGCAAATCAAAAATGATTTGGTCGGTTGCCTGCCCACCCGCCTCTGCCCTGGCCTGGAGGTCACAAGCTGGTCCCCTCAACAGCTATTGGCCGTCGCCACCTCCTTGCCTCACTAAATATTTTGCAGGCTTGCACACTGATATTAGGTCGGTGACCTCACCTTTGCCTCAGGCTGCCCGCCAGACTGAATGCCAGAAACCAGGCTACTGTTTTGCACCTTTACTCGATGAAAGTTCAAAAACTGCGCACCAATTCAGGAGAGCCATGTCTGAACTGCTTTCAAGTCTCCACCACCTCAATCTGGCAAACTGTTTATCTGCTCTAAAGGAGAGTCCACCAATCGGAGCCCAATGCTGTTCTTTTTTGCCTGCTGCGGAGCCTATCAGCAAATTTTGAGCTACCAAAGTTCTGAATGGTGTTTGACCACAACAGTCACCTCTGTATGGGGCCCTCCACTGGCCAGGGCCTCGCGCTGCAGTGTTGTCCATTTCATTGAAAGTTCGCTTGTGGGTTGGGCATACCCATTCTAGCCCAGCAGCAGTGAGGACTGTAATAGCACCCTGGCTGAGACCAGCACACACTGGGTATGGAGCCTGGCACCTGCTTGCATGCTAAACTCTGCTCAATGCCAACTGTTGAGGGACGTTTGCACTTCAACTTCTGATGCAGGTCAGAAAAGAGAGAAATGGGAGAAGGGGCAGAGAAAAACTGACAATTCTGTTTAAAAATTGGGGCTTACAATTTAGAATTTTTCACCCTGCTTAAAAATCTTGGGAAAGCTATTTTTAGGATGGGGTGTTGGTTTTCAGCGAAACACCCCCAACCTTTAATTACATCATTAGTGGGGAGCAAACAGAACCTCAGGTTCACACCATTGCTTGGTTTGAAATGACAGTGAGGCTGACAGTGACGCCCTGTGGACGACTTGTGGCATTTCTGACAGCAACTTCTGATTCCCACATTCACTCCAGAATTATGGTGAGCGTTATTCATGTCCCTGTTCCACAAAATCCAGGGCAGGGTACTGAAGAAATTGGCAGTATTTGGAGCAGAAGGCTACATGCATCCCAAATTGCTGAAGGAGATACAGGTGGAAATTGTAGAGATTCTGTCGACAATCTTTCAATCCTCCTTGGATACAGAATTGGTGCAACAGGAGGGCCGAAGGGCCTGTTCTGTGCTGTACTGTTCTATGTTCTATAGGACTGGAAGATTGCAAAACATTATCACAGAATTTACAGTGCAGAAGGACACCATTCAGCCTGTCGAGTCTGCACCAGCCCTTGGAAAGAGCACCCTACTTAAGTCGCACACCTCCACCCTATCCCCTTTTATCCTGGTAACCCAGTAACCTCACCTAACTATTTTTGAGACAAAGGGGAATTTAGAATGGGCAATCCACCTAACCTGCACATCTTGGGCAGCACGGTAGCATTGTGGATAGCACAATCGCTTCACAGCTCCAGGGTCCCAGGTTCGATTCCGGCTTGGGTCACTGTCTGTGCGGAGTCTGCACATCCTCCCCGTGTGTGCGTGGGTTTCCTCCGGGTGCTCCGGTTTCCTCCCACAGTCCAAAGATGTGCAGGTTAGGTGGATTGGCCATGATAAATTGCCCTTAGTGTTGGGTGGGGTTACTGGGTTATGGGGATAGGGTGGAGGTGTTGACCTTGGGTAGGGTGCTCTTTACAAGAGCTGGTGCAGACTCGATGGGCCGAATGGCCTCCTTCTGCACTGTAAATTCTATGATCTGTAAATTCTATGATCTATGATCTTTGGACTGCGGGAGGAAACCATAGCACCCGGAGGTAACCCACGCACACACGGGGGGAACGTGCAGACTCTGCACAGACAGTGACCCAAGGACCCTGGAGCTGTGAAGCGACTGTGCTAACCACTATGCTACTGTACTGCCCCAAAAATGTCGAGTTCGGTTCTTCATGTGTGCTTCACAGATATATTCACTGCAATAACTTCTCTGGAGATCAAACCTGCTCCCGCTGTCAGTCAATGATACCATTTGGATCGTACAGATTTTAAAAAGCACTTTGCAGGGCTCTTCGGGGATTTGAACCCAGGACCCCCCTCATTTTATCGCAACAAAAGCCCCTAAGCGAGAATCATACCCCTTGACCAACGAGTATTATGTTTGTCCTTAAAGGGGCGAGAGATAAATCCAACGATAGGTCAGACAGTTGAACATCAGTGTTGGCGAACATTTCGCAAGCAATAAAGCAATAAAAATTAATTGGCATTTGGAAAAGTATGGACTAATAAATGAAAATTAGCACAAATTTGTTAAAGGCAAATCCTGTTTGATTAACATGACCACGGATTGATTGGGGATGGCGCAGTTGATAAGCAGGTGAACCTCAAAAGGCTTTTGACAGAATTCTGCTTAGTAAAATTTATTATACGAGATTAATTAGCTCCAAAATATTCTAAGAGACAGAAAGCAGATGAACAATTTTTTTTTGATTCGATTGAGCTGTGGGGAAGAAGCTGTTCCTATGCCTGGATGTACAGGTCTTCAGACGTCTCTATCGTCTCTATCGTCTCTATCGTCTCTATCGTCTCTATCGTCTCTATCGTCTCTATCGTCTCTATCGTCTCTATCGTCTCTATCGTCTCTATCGTCTCTATCGTCTCTATCGTCTCTATCGTCTCTATCGTCTCTATCGTCTCTATCGTCTCTATCGTCTCTATCGTCTCTATCGTCTCTATCGTCTCTATCGTCTCTATCGTCTCTATCGTCTCTATCGTCTCTATCGTCTCTATCGTCTCTATCGTCTCTATCGTCTCTATCGTCTCTATCGTCTCTATCGTCTCTATCGTCTCTATCGTCTCTATCGTCTCTATCGTCTCTATCGTCTCTATCGTCTCTATCGTCTCTATCTTCTCCCTGATGGGTCTGGAAAGGGCAAAGCCTGGGTGGGAGGGGTCTCGGACAATGCTGTCTGCCTTCCTGAGGCAGCGGGATGTATAGACAGAATCAAAGGGAGGATAACAAGCTTGTGTGATATGTTGGGCTAAGTTAACCACAATCTTCAGTTTTGGATGCTCTGGTTTCCTCCCACAGTTCAAAGACCGACCAGTTGACATACCAGGCTGTGATGCAGCCAGATAGGATACTATCTATGGCAATTCTATAAAAGTTTGAGAGAGTTGATGCAGACATGCCGAATTTCTTTAGCTTCCATAGAAAGTATAGACGTTGTTGGGCTTTCTTGCTGTTGGGCTTTCTTGACTGTTGCATCAACGTGAGTGGACCAGGACAGACTGTTGCTGATGGTGACCCCCAGGAACTTAAAGCTATCGGGGGGTGGGCCTCACACCAGACTCAGAACGCGACGAGACCAATAATTCTCGTGAGAGCCGTTTTGCGAGATTTACCAGCCTCATTACCTCTCGCAAGATTTAATAAGATCCCACGAGGCAGAGCAATCTGGATCCCGCCCATTGAAGTCAGGATCCACACTTGCATATTCAAGTAAGCAGTTAGTCTCACTTGAATATGTCTGTGCCGGATTTATCCAAGGTGCAGGATCTAATGACCTCGCCTCAGAGCCTTGAACGGGCGCAGTTTAGCGGCAGTTTCCACAAACATGGACCAGCGTACCAGTACTTGGGGGTTTTCCCGGGTGATCGGGGTCTCTGGTTTGTTGGGTCTCTGGGCAGGGTAGTACCCTGGCACTCCCAATGCTGCCCTGGCAGTACTTCCAGGTGCCATCCTGGCAGTGCCAGGCTGGCTGGGGCACTGCTAGGGTACCAGGCTGGCAGTGCCAAGATATCCAGGTGGCATCATGCCATGCAGGGATCAGGCACGGGGTGCCCTGCGCTCATGGGGTGGAGGGTTCGATGGCACACTGATTGGTGAGAATTGCAAGTTGGGGGGGGGGGGGGGGAGGGAAAAGACTGAAGACCACGAAAGGGGGGGGGGGATTCAGAGATTGGGTGCTATTTAATAATGGCACCCCAATCTCTTCCCGCACTGACAGCGGAGCTCGTTGGCGCATGAAATTAGCAGGTCGGCAGTGGGTTCCTCACCGAAGCCCAGTAATAAAGCTGAGTCCCGAATTGGAGGGGGATCCGAAGGGGAGGTAGAGAGCACAGAGTCTCACTCTATGCGGATGATCTGCTCCTCTATATCTCGGACCCACAAAGCAGCATGGACGGAATCATAGCGCTCCTGAAAGAGTTTGGAGCCTTCTCGGGCTACAAACTCAACATGAGCAAAAGTGAGATCTTCCCAGTACACCCGCGGGGGGGGGGGGGGGCAGCACTAAAGGGGCTGCCGTTCAAACAAGCCCGAAATAAATTCCGCTACCTGGGGATCTAAATAGCCCATGACTGGAAAGGGATCCACAAATGGAACCTCACCAGCCTGACGGAGGAAGTTAAAAAGGACCTGCAAAGATGGAACACACTCCCGCTCTCCCTCGCGGGGAGAGTCCAGACGATCAAAATGAACGTACTGCCCAGGTTCCTTTTCCTGTTTAGATCCATTCCGATCTACATCCCCAAGGCCTTTTTCAAAGCGCTGGACAAACATATCATGGCATTCGTATGGGGGGGGGGGGGTAAAAATGCTAGGATCCCAAAGAAGGTCATACAAAAAACAAAATCCAGGGGGGGGCTAGCCCTCCCGAATCTACAATTCTACCACTGGGCGGCAACAGCCGAGCGAGTAAGGGGATGGATCCAGGAGCCAGAGGCCGAGTGGGTGCGTGCGGAGGAGGCCTCCTGCATGTGGACCTCCCTCCGGGTCCTCGCCACGGCAGCACTCCCATCCCCACCCAAAAAACACTCCAGCAGCCCAGTGGTGACAGCCACCCTCCAATCCTGGAACCAACTGCGGCAGCAATTTGGCCTGACCAAAATGTCGGACAAGGCTCCCATCTGCAACAACCATAGGTTCACACCAGCACTGACCGACGCCACCTTCAAAAGGTGGAGGCAGGACAGAGGGACACTGACAGTCAGGGACCTATACACGGACGGCAGGATCGCAACACTGGACGAACTGACAGAGAAATTTCGGCTAGCCAGGGGGAACGAGCTACGGTATCTGCAGCTCAAAAACTTCTTACGAAAGGAGACAAGGACGTACCCACAACCGCCACGACAGACACTACTGGAAGACCTACTGGACGCAAGTATCCTAGATAAAGGGAACTGTAGCGACATGCATGACCGACTGGTAGAAAGGGCCAACACCGTACTGGACGCAACAAGAAGGAAATGGGAGGACGAGCTGGGGATGGAGATAGGGTGGGGACTCTGGAGCGAAGCACTGCATAGGGTCAACTCCACCTCCACGTGCGCAAGGCTCAGCCTGACGCAACTAAAAGTGGTACATAGAGCCCACTTAACGAGAAACAGTATGAGTAGGTTCTTCCCGGAGGTGGAGGACAAATGTGAGCGGTGCCAGAGAGGCCCGGCCAACCACGCCCACATGTTCTGGTCTTGCCCCAGACTTGTGGAGTACTGGACAGCCTTCTTCGAGGCTATGTCCAAAGTGGTGGGGGTGAGGGTGGAGCCATGCCCGATAGTGGCGGTCTTCGGGGTTTCAGACCAGCCAGATCTATTCCTGGGGAGGAGGGCGGACGCCCTTGCCTTTGCCTCCCTGATTGCCCGCCGTAGAATCCTGTTTGGCTGGCGGTCAGCAGCACCACCCAGAGCTGCAGACTGGCTGTCCGACCTCTCGGAATCTCTCCAAATGGAGAAAATCAAATTCGCCATCCGAGGGTCGGACGACGGCTTCCACAGAACGTGGGAGCCATTCATGCAACTGTTCCGGGACCTGTTTGTGGCCAACGTACATGAGGAAGAATAGTCGGGTGGCCAAGAACCAGGGGAAAATGGGCGGGAATCGGGGGAAGGTAGCCGGGGGGAGGGGGGGGGGGCTACGGGCTCGGTATGGGGGTTTGATGGCAAGCCAAGGCCCAAAACCAAACTATAAATAAATGCCTATAAACATGTGCCTCGGCCATATTGGGGAATGTAAAATATGTATGCTGGCTAAAGGGGGCGGCCACAATTATTGTTATGAAGATGCTTACCTGTAAATATTCATGTTAAATTTTTGTGTTTTCTTTTTTTCCTTTTTTTTTCTCTCTCTCTAATAACTTGTAATTTGTCATATATAAAATATGAAAACTCAATAAAAAAACATTTATAAAAAAAAATAAAGCTGAGTCCCGTTTAATAGCGGAGTGGTTCTAGCCGCTAACACCCAGCTATTTAGGCTAATAAATAATGAGGTTTATTTATTTATTTACTGAGTAAATGTTAACTAACTTGATGAATACTTTGCGCAGGACGGCGCTGCCTCATTCGTGGCGGCAGAATTGTCAGCACTGCTGCCTCACAGTTTCCAAGGTCCTGGGTTCAATTCCAGCCTCGGATAACTGTTTCATAGGTTTCATAGAATTTAGTGCAGAAGGAAGCCATTCAGCCCATCGAGTCTGCACTGGCCCTTGGACAGGGCATTCTACCGCCCCTATCCCCAAACCACCTTTTTTTTTTTGAACACGAGGGCAATTTATCATGGCCAATCCACCTAACCTGCACATCTTTAGACTGTGGGAGGAAACCGGAGCACCCGGTAGGAAACCCACGCACACACTGGGAGAACGTGCAGACTCCGCACAGTCACCCAAGCCGGTAATCGAACCTGGGACCCTGGAGCTGTGAAGCAATTGTGCTACTGTGCCTGTCTGTATGCGGTTTGCACTTTCTCCCCATGTCTGCATGGATTTCCACCGGGTGCTCTGGTTTCCTCCCATAGTCAAAAGATGTGCAAGTTCGGTGGACTGGCCATGCCGAATTGCCAAAAGAGGTTAGTTGGGGTTACGGGGATAAGGTGGAGGCATGGGCTTAAGTAGGGTGCTCTTTCCAAGGGCTGGTATAGACTCAATGGGCCAAATGGCCTCCTTTTGCACTGTATATTCTATGATTCTATGTGAGGGGAAATAGAGGAAAGAAAGAGAGAGGGCAGCAGGGCAGGGAGCACAGGCGATGGGAGGACAAAGAGAGAAAATTATAAACTACAAAAATAGCACAGGCATTAGGTTGGCTGCAACATGTGGCGAGTTGGAACACAAAGGCACTGCAAGCAACCACTTTTGGAGGGTCCTTGAACAAAGGAAAACCCGAGTAGGGGGACTCACTCACGTGGCTTGCACACAGTTGGCAGCCATGTTGGGTGTGCCCTGGACAAAGGAAAACCCCGGAGCGCAGGAGCCCGGCCTCATGGCGAGAACGATGACCGCAGCCGTCTTGGACGGCCCCCTAACAATGGGAAACCCAGAGCTCCGGGGTGCGTCCAACAAGTAAGTATCATTGATCCCGCAGGAGGGGGAGAGAGGGGGACATATAACCCCCATCAGAATAGTCACATGGAACGTCAGGGGACTCAATGAATCTGTGAAAAGAAGAAAAGATCCAGAGTCTTCGCCCACCTGAAAAGTATGAAAGCCGGCATAGGTACTGAGGGAGAAGGACCGACTTGTGGGAAAGGAAGAGCTGGGTGGGACAGACCTAACATTCCTGCCACATGATGAGAACCAGGGGATAGCCATAATGCTAAACAAGAGGACAATGTTTACTGCAACAAGGATGGTATGTTATGGTCAGCAGTGTCCTGGTGACCGTGCAAGTGCCCAACTCTTGTCGACAAGGAATTTATGAAGGGGAGCTGGGGGAGAATTTAACTGTGTGCAGGGTGCATGGACAGACAGGTCAAATCCCAAAACAGTAAACACCTCCAACATGGCAAAATAACTCAGATATTCATGGAACAGTTGGGGCTGTGGATCCATGGTGGTTCACCCACCCAGGGGAGAAGGACTTCTCCTTCTTCTCCCAAGTACATAACATGTACACCCGGATTTACTTCTTTGTAATGTGGAAATCAGTGCTTCCAGGGCTAATAAGAGCGAAATACAGGGCGGCCCGGTAATGTAATAATATAATAATTTTGTCATAAGTAGGCTTCAATGAAGTTACTGTGAAAGCCCCAAGTCACCACATTCCGGCACCTGTTCGAGGAGGTTGGTACAGGAATTGAACCCGCACTACTGGTCTTTTTCTGCATTACAAGCCAGCTGTTTAGCCCACTATGCCAAACCAGCCCCAATATAGCAGAGTGGTTAGCACTGTTGCTTCACAGCACCAGGAACCTGGGTTCGATTCCCAGCTTGGGAGACTGTCTGCACATTCTCCCAGTGTCTGTGTGGGTTTCCTCCGGGCGCTCGAGTTTCCTCCGAAAGACACGCTTGTCAGGTGAATTGGACATTCTGAACAGACCCGAACAGGTGCCAGTGTGTTGCGACTAGGGGATTTTCACAGTAACTTTGTTGCAGTGTTAACATAAGCCTACTTGTGACACTCGGGGCAGCACGGTAGCATTGTGGATAGCACAATCGCTTCACAGCTCCAGGGTTCCAGGTTCGATTCCGGCTTGGGTCACTGTCTGTGCGGAGTCTGCACATCCTCCCCGTGTGTGCGTGGGTTTCCTCCGGGTACTCCGGTTTCCTCCCACAGTCCAAAGATGTGCATGTTAGGTGGATTGGCCATGATAAATTGCCCTTAGTGTCCAAAATTGCCCTTAGTGTTGGGTGGGGTTACTGGGTTATGGGGATAGGGTGGAGGTGTTGACCTTGGGTAGGGTGCTCTTTCCAAGAGCCGGTGCAGACTCGATGGGCCGAATGGCCTTCTGCACTGTAAATTCTATGTATTCTATGTAATAAAAGATTATTATTACTCCACGGACCCGACCGCAGACCTCGTGGCAAAGAGGAAAAAGTTACAAATGGACTTTTGACCTGCTTTCCATAAGGAAAGCAGTGCACCAACTCCACCAGGCATGGGGGACATTGTTTGAGCACAGACATAGCCAGCTGCTTGCTGGCTTACCAGCCGAGAAAGCAGGTAGCCACATGGGAAATAGCTCAGATTAGAGACGGCAAAGGCAAACCTGTAGCAGAGCCAGAAAAGGTCACAGAATCTACAGTGCAGAAGGAGGCCATTTAGCCCATCGAGTCTGCACTGTACCTTGGAAAGAGCACCCTACTTAATCCCACGCCTCCACCTTATCCCCATAACCCCACCTAGCCTTTTGGATACAAAGGGGCAATTTAGCATGGTCAATCCACCTAACCTGCACATGTTTGGACTGTGGGAGGAAACCGGAGCACCCAGAGGAAACCATGCAGACAAGGGGAAGAAGTGCAAACTACACACAGTCACCCGAGACCAGAACTGAACCCGAGACCCTGGAGCTGTGAGGCAGCAGTGCTAACCAGTGTGCCATCATGTTGCAGTCAAAGGTCAATTAGGCATTCGAGACCTTCTACCGGGGACTGTATACATCAGAGCCCCCAGCAGGGAATGAGGAGTTGAAACAGCTCTTCAATGGACTGGACATGCCAGTCGTGGGGGAGAACAGGAAACGGGGGCTGGAAGCACTGCTGGAACTGGGAGAAGTTATGGAGAATATTAAATCCATGCAGGCGGGGAAGGTGCGGAGATCAATTCCTGAACTTCTACAAAAGATTTGCGGCAGCACTGGACCCGCACCTGCACCTTCAAAGTGCGAAGAGACAGGGAGGAAAGGGCGGCTAGGCAGCAGTTGGTCAGATCCATACTGGAGGCAGACCGTAAATACCCCGAGGCCCTGACCATAGAGTTCCTGGCGGAGAGGAAAAAGCTGCAAATGGACTTTGACCTGCTTTCCACGAGGAAAACAGTGCATCAACTATGCCAGGCATGGGGGACCCGAGACGAATACAGAGACAAACCCAGCCACTGCTAGCACACCAGCTGAGAAACCAAGCAGCCATTAGAGAGATCGCGCAAATTAGAGACAGCAGAGGCACATTGGCAACAGACCCAGGCAAGGTTAACAAAACTTTAGAGGCCTTTTACCAGAGTCTGTACACCTTGTTGCTATATTTAGTCGCTATAAATATGGCAGTCAATCAGGTTGCCCTTCTTTGTCTCGATATTGATATTATATTGCTTTCAGAGTCGCCAGGTATCAAATGATACCACCACAAGATTCAACCGGTATTGAACAAAGAGCCAAACAACCAGTTAGTTAGTTCAAGATCAATGGTACTTTATTTACACACAAGATTAACTTACACATGCAACATAAATACTACGAGCTAAACTACACCCAACAATTATGACAACCTGTACTTAACTTCAGGCACCCGGCTTAGGTCAGAGGAACAGTGGCCTTTGTTTGAATCTGGATCTTCTGGGTCTGGAGAAGTAACTGCGGTTCAGCTAGGCTCATCCGTATAGTAGCGAGCGTTGAACTTGGACTTGCTTCTGGTGGTGGTGCTACAGTTGGAGATAGACATTGCCGTAGTGCCAGGCCCAAAAAAGATCGAACACATGGCAGTGTCTCTCTTTATCCTTGGGGGGTTTCATGCTCTTTTGGGCGGTCCTTAGGTTTAGACCCAATTATTGGGCAGTTCTCGATCACTGCTTTCGATCTGAGCCAATAAAGGAGCGGGTGCCTTGATGGCAGGGCGTGTCCTAAGCAGTCATTGAACTTACTGGTCATGCTTTCGGAGTAAAGGGAGTGGCGCCAAAATGTCTGGAATCATCCCGGATACCCGAGTATCAGTTCTTTGTCTGACGGAGATGGGTCATTAAAATGCTAATCGGCTGGGGGTTTCGATGCTGTCTGGATTCTCTGCTCACGAATATACATGCATACTCTGTGCCTGCCTGAATCTTACATTTGGTCACATTTCCTTTTAGGCTTTGCGAACGTCCATTATTTCTTGTTGTAAGTGGCCATCCCAGGTGGCTACAGTCCGTCCTCTTGATCCTAAAACACGAAGCATGATGGATCACACTACTGAACCTTCTTCTGCCCTAGTGTGCCAGACACCCTTAGTCAAGGACAGGTTCTATCCTACTCTGTCCTATGGATTGGAACATTTACCTAAGTTTTTTAATACATCACACATCTATAGAAAAATTCTAAGGGGGCATTATAACATTAAATCATACATTTCAACTTCTTTACAAGGGGAACCTCTAATTGTCCTTGCCTAAACTACGCTTACGCTGCTAGCTAATAACCAAAGGAACTTATATTACAGTACAAAATAAACAAGAGCAGCATCACATTTCTACTTAACACTTATGCACTTAGCACTTGCGCGAGAAAGTAATTTGTCTTGAAAACCGCGGAATTTATTAGGCTTCAAAAAGAGTGTGGGGTCTGTTGAAGTCTGAGAAAAGGGACTCAGTGTGTATACTGGGGGGGGCGGGAGGCTGTCCTTCGCCATTTCCGAAGTCTAAGGGTCTGTACTACACTGCAAAGTATTGCTATAATCAATATACCGTGTAAGAAAGCGCCACTTTATGATGTTTTCACACCATGCCGGGGTATCAGTGGCTATTTCTATGTGTGGTGTGGTGTCCAGGCTAGGGGTATTGTATTAGGTGGCCATGTTTAGGGCCTGTGTGAAGGGCATAGGGGGCTGATAAGGCGTGCAACTGTAGTGATCCAATGACGATCATGATGCAGGTCATCAGGTCCGTCTTCATTTTGTCTTTGTCTTCCTCCGTCTCCTGGTATATTTGTATATTCCCGGGGGTACAAGCATAATATCTGTTATTATCTTTAGAATTTAGAACAGTACAGCACAGAACAGGCCCTTCGGCCCTCGATGTTGTGCCGAGCAATGATCACCCTACTCAAACTCACGTATCCATCCTATACTCGTAACCCAACAACTCCCCCTTAACCTTACTTTTTAGGACACTACGGGCAATTTAGCAATCCCCCCATTAACCTTACACTACGGGCAATTTAGCATGGCCAATCCACCTAACACGCACATCTTTGGACTGTGGGAGGAAACCGGAGCACCCGGAGGAAACCCACGCACACAGGGGGAGGACGTGCAGACTCCACACAGACAGTGACCCAGCCGGGAATCGAACCTGGGACCCTGGAGCTGTGAAGCATTGATGCTAACCACCATGCTACCGTGAGGCCCCTTGTTGTTTAGTATCTCGTTTGTCTGTCTGTTTCTCCTTAACATCAATTTCCCCATTTAGAATTGTCACCATATGTGACTCCCTCATTTGTATTTATTTACTTTTTTAAAAAACCAACCATTTTAGGGGTGGCGGGGACGGTGTCGAGGGTGGTTGGATCCAGGGTCAAACCAGGGTGGGGACTCGCAATTTTTGGAGTTGCGGTAGAGCCGGGAGTGCAGGAGGCGAAAGAGGCCGGTGTCCTGGCCTTTACGTCCCTAGTAGCCCGTCGAAGGATTCTGTTACAATGGAAGGATGCAAGGCCCCCAAGCGTGGAGACCTGGATCAGTGACATGGCGGGATTTATAAAATTGGAAAAGGTCAAATTTGCCCTGAGAGGATCAATACATGGGTTCTATAAACTATGGTAGCCTTTTCTGGACTTCCTGGCTCAGAGATAGGTAACTGGGTCAATAGCAGCAGCAACCCGGGGGGGGGGGGGGGGGGGGGTGCATTATTGTAGTGTTTATTCTGTAACGTTATAGTGTGTTAATTTGCGTTGTTGTTAAAATGCTGGGTTGTTCATGGGGATGGGGCGAATGTATATGATTGTTAATATTATTGTTATTTTCGGTATTTTACTAAGGTGCGTCAATGTTGTATAAAATCAAAATTTCTCAATAAAAATTATTTTTTTAAAAAACCAACCATTTGTGAGACAAGACATCCGAGAAAGAAATTCTGTCACAGTGTGAGCAATCTCACAGCATGTGGTCGATGCGCGGAGTGGGCGGACAATTTCTCCGTCCAGTGTTGAGGAAATTTTTCCTAGCAGCAAATTTGTTTCAACCAAATGTTTGAACATGTAAATAGCAGGTGGGGGTTAGCAACCAAAGGGTCGGTGGAAAGCAAACAAAAAAAAACTGTGGCAAAGTGCATTCTTTGAACCACACCTAAAAGAACAGTAAAAGAGTTTTGAAAAGGACTTTCCAAATGGGGTGCGTATGTGCTGCGGCAGGGCAAGAATGGGAGGAATCCCCAGGTAGGGTGGTGATAAGTGCCGTTGCTCCACTATCCGAGCTTGGCTGACCAAATACATAGGGGGTCCTCAGGCAGGGCAGGGATCAGTGCCTTTGCTCCACTGCCTGGGTGACCTTACAAGAACGGAAAGAATTTGAATATCTATGGACTTCCGACAAACTTGTTCCTTTAACTACCATGTGGCGTCAAAAGAGTAGTTGTGACTGCATCAAGAAATTTGATTGGAGATCGACGCACAAAGTTGTACAAGAGACAAATATTCAACATGAAAAACAAACTAAAGAAAGAAAGCAGGCAGGCTCCATCAGGGAATAGGACACTGTAAATCTCAATCGGTTCCTTTCTCTCATCATCTGGACACCTCAGGGTTCCATTCCAAAAAGGGGTTAGCATGGTGGGAGTCAGACTCGGAGTCATCACCATCTCCCGGTTGCCAAACTTGTGATTGGAGTTTCTGTGCTATGGCGGCCTGGGCTGATGTGGGATCCATTTTGTCGTTTCTTATCAGTCGATAAGAGTTATCATGGTGCCATTGTTTCTTATCCTGTAGGGCTGTAGCGGCAAGGGAGGAATCGCTATCATCGATCGGGCAGTGGGTCAGGTTCTGGTAGTGGCAAATAAATGGTCTCCGAGGGGCCGAACATTTCTTGGTCGGTGTCACTGGGGCTGCAGTGACTGGGGTCTGGTCTGTTTTGCCATTGATCGGGGATTTCAAGTACGTCTGTTGTGCTTTTGCTGTCGCTAGCGGCCGAATCAAGTGTGAGGCGGAAACTCGTCTCTGGGGGCGGAGTCAAAGTTGTGTCTGTGGACGTGCTGTCCTGGCTGGGGGAGGGTTGGATGAGGTTGCCAGTGGGCAGGTCGTCGTTGTCTGCTATTGCCAGTGAAATGTGGTGCGAGTGGCTGCACCGAGTTCCATAAACCTGAAGTTGGTCTATGTGAAACCATCCTGACTTTTCATTTGGATACGTAATCTGAGAGGCTTACTTTATCAGAAATTGAGTAGGGTCTTGCAAAATTTGGGGGCGAGGAATGAACTAGGATTGTACAGGGAGACTATGACTTGCTGTCCGACTGTATACTCTACCGGGTGTACTGTTTTATCAAAGCAGGCCTTACTCTGCTTTTTCTTAGCGCCTTAGTCGAACATCTGCAGCGAGCTGTACTGCTTTAATATTCTCCACAACTTGTTGGACCGCTTTTTCGTGGGTAAGGGCAGTGACTGTGGGGATGGCCAAATCAAGTCCAAACAAATAGTCGGTACACTCCATGGGTCATCCGGTCATGAGGGTGTGGGGGGTGTATCCTGTTGAACTCGACAACGTGTTTCTAATAAACATCAGTGCAAATGGGAGAACATTGTCCCATGTCGTGTTATGATGTTGCACCATCTTCCTAAATGTTGTCTTTAGGGTTTGGTTCATGCGTTCCACAATGCCACTGGATTGTGGGTGATAGGCAATGTGAAACTTCTGTTTAATTCCGAAAATTGTTAGGACATTTTTCATTACTCTTCCTGTGAAGTGTGAACCTTGGTCCGACTCAATATTACAGGAGAGTCCCCATCTAGTAAATATTTGCTGGGTTAGAATTTTTGCTGTCGCTTTAGCGGTGTTTGTCCTGGCAGGAAATGCTTCCACAACACCCAGTTGTGAAGGTGTCGATCACGACAAACACATATATTAATCCTTTTGTCGGTAACAATTTAGAAATAAAGGGTCCTGTGTTGTGCCTGGCTGCAACGATTTCACACACGTGGGGTTCCTGCATGCCATAATTTATCAGCCAGAAACGTGTGCGTCTTTGTCCTCTTCACTGTAGTGTCGAGTCCTTGTAGGAGTAGAGTCCAGGGCACTGCTCGAAGTTGGCTAACTGTACCGTCTTTTAGACTCCCGTCTAATAGCAGCTGTGTCAGGGTGCGCTCAGTCAAAAAGGTTACGGGGTTGAGTCCTGGTATGTATACGAAGTACTGAACAGCCCAAAAAACAGCGAGCAAGTACCTTTCGCAGGCTGAAAATTCTTGCTCTACCGGATCTAAAACTCATGAGGCATAGGCTATGGGTCCTAAACGATCGTGACTTTCCTGGAAAAGTACGGCCGAAAGGGTTTGATCGATGGTCGCTACCTTTATTGTGTATGGAGAATGTGGGTCTGGTGCCTGCAAAGCGGGAGCTGTACTTAGGGCGCGTTTCAATGCATCAATGGCATCCGTGTGCTGTGGAAGCCATCTCCATGGGGCCGGTTTCTTAAGAAGCTCGGAAAGTGGGGCTGCCTTTGTGGCAAAACCGTCTATATGGTTCCTGCAGTAACCGACAAGTCCTAAAAATGACCAGAGTGCTGTAACATTATGGGGCAAGGGCAATTTAACAATTGAATCAATACGTTTTTACTCTATCTCACGCTTACCGTGCGTTACAACTGTTCCTAAATAAGTGACCTTTTCTTGGAGAAGTTGTGATTTTTGGGGGTTGATTTTACATCCAATTTGTTTTAGGAGACCCAATAGTTCAGAAAGAAGTGAAATGTGCTCTTCCTTGGTGTCGGTCTGTAGGAGCAAGTCAACCACTTACTGCATGAGGCAGTCGGGTCAGGAAAATTTTGATAATCCATTCGCCAAATGTCTGTGAAAAATGGAGGGGGGGGGGGGTTGGGGAGAGTTGTGGAAGCCATGTCCACGTGTATTGCTGTCCCTGGAAGGTGAACGCAAATTTATACTGGCACGTTTTGTTCAATGGAATGGACCAAAAGCCATTGCTAATGTTCAGAACTGTGAAACATTTTGACTGTAGTCACTGTTTTAACATGGTCTCGGGACTCATGGCAATGGTGGGGGCTGCTAATGGAATTACTTTGTTTAATTCTCTATAATAGATGGTCAGTCTCCATGAACCATCTGGTTTTCTTACGGGCCAAATTGGGGCATTGTCCGTTGAGGTTATGGGCCAAATTACACCTTGATCCAATAAACTTTGAATTACCTTAGCTATTTTTCCCTCGGCTTGCTGTGGAAAACCGTATTGTTTCTGGGGCTTAGGATCGGGACCTGTAATGGTGACCATTCCTGGAATTTTACTGCAATCGTGCTTCTGCTGGGCAAAAGCTCTGTATTTCTTCAAGACTTCCCTAATTGTTTTGTCCATGGTAATGATTTGTGGATTAAACCAGTAATCTCCCACTGAGCTAATCCTGTGCTCGTAGTCTCCTACTGTGATCGTGGCGGGGGCTCGTGCTGCTCTAGCCATTTTCCCACACGCACTTATTTACATGGTTGAAAGAAAGGTTGTGTGAGCTCATGAAATCTGTCCCCAAGATGTGTTCTGCTGTCTGGGGTAAATCTACTAAAATGACAGTGCTTGGTTCTAATGTTACCGATCTGAATATCCACAGGGGCCGTAATGTGTCCCTGCTGGAGGTGTCCTGCAAATCCACTAAGAGTGATAGTGTCTGTAGTGGGCCATGTATCTCGCTGGTACATCATGGAGGAGTCTAACGTGGTTCGGGACCCTCCTGTGTCCCAAAGGAACTCTACGGGCTGTCCCTGGACTGTGCTTGTGTCGACCGGTCTTCCGGACTTATCCCAGACCCAAGTTGGGGAGTCCGAACACCGTCAATCGGTGCCATTTATGGCCAATTTATCTGAACGGGCGCTAACGCTATGGATAGACCTGGTATTGCTCCTATGTGGGGCATTTGTGGGCTGATTCCGTTGCTGTTTCTGGGGGTGGGGGGGATGGGGAAATTGCATTCTTAGGCGTAGTGTCCCTTCTGTCCACAATTGTAGCATCCCTGTGCTTTATTTCTACCTTCCTTTACCCATGCAGGGTCTGGATGTGTCCTCACTGGATTCAGGTTTGCTTCTACATTCTCCTGCTCTGTCTTGTTATGTAAGGATTGTTCCCAAACTCTAGATAGTCTCTTCAGAACCCACACTTCATTGTCTGCCGGGTCTGAGGGGTCATAATTTGCTTTTTGTCCTGCCTCCGTGGTGTGGGAGACTAAAATACGGGTCCATTTGGCCGTATTGCCTGCAGTTAAATGGGTGCGGGCTAGATCCAAATACTGCTGTGAAGTGCATCCAGCAAATGCTGATGGATGCTCTCCTTTCTTCTTCCGACATCGGTTGAGTCTTTCTACGGGATCTCCTCTATTATAGCCAATTGCATCGAGGATAGCCGTCTTCATATCCTGGAGGCTACCTCCTCCTACATTTTGTGGGTCGGAACGACTGAACTAACGGATGGGTCAAGGATCATTACTATGAGTTTCACTTCTTCCTACTTGTCCAGACCGTACATGACTGTCTGTTGTCTAACTCGCTCAAAGAAATGGTGTGGGTTGAAAGGTTTCTATTTTATCACAGGCATCCCTTAACTGGGTGATGGCTAGTGTACACGAAGTCGGGTTAGTCTTCTGTTGATACTCTGCGCTGCGTAGTGACTGGATTCATAGGGTTGTGTGCTGCCTGTGCAGTCGGTGGTGCAGGTGCTTTCCTTTTCCGGGCCTGGGGGACCTCAGGAGCTCCCACGAGGGGGTTAAACAGTTCCTCGATGGAGTGGACATGCGAGTTGTGGGGGAGGACAGAAAACGGGGCCTGAAAGCACCGCTAGAACTGGGAGAGATCATGGAGAGTATTTGCTCCATGCAGGTGGGGAAGACTTCTACAAATCATCCGCGACAGCACTGGCCACTCACCTGCGGGAGATGGTCAAAGACTCACTGGCGAGGGGCACACTGCCACCTGAGCTAGCATAAGCAGCAATCTTGCCTAATACCCAAGAAAGACAAAGACCCAACAGAGTGTGGTTCATACAGACTCATCTCACTACTGAACGCAAGCCCCAAAATACTGGCCAAGGTCCTAGCCAAAAGGCTGGGGAACTGTGTTCTAGAGGTGGTCGCAGAGGACCAGACGAGCTTTGTTAAAGGGAGACAGCTAACATCAAATATCACCCGCCTGCTGAACGTGATCATGACACCATCCGGGGGCGGGGGAGAACACCTGAGGTGATCGTCTCCCTGGACACGCAAAAAGCCTTTGACAGAGTCGAGTGGAAATACCTCAGAGGTACTGGAGCGGTTCCGGCTTGGAACTGGGTTCACCTCCTGGGTGAAGCTCCTGTGCAACGCTCCCATGGCAAGCGTACGGACAAACAATACCAGTTCCCAGTACTTCCAGCTGCACAGGGGCACCAGGCAGAGGTGTCCATTGTCCCCTCTGCTGTTCACCCTAGAGATCAAACCACTAGCGATCACACTCAGAACAGCAAAGAACTGGAGGGGGATCCAAAAGAGGAGGCAGAGAGCACAGAGTCTCACTCTATGCGGCAGCAAACTCAGATACCTACAGCTCAAAAACTTTCTGCGGAAGGTGACAAGGACGTACCCGCAACCACCACTATGACGCTACGAGAAGAACTACTGGATGCAGACATTCTAGGTTGAGGAAACTGTAGCGACATGTACAAACGATTGGTGGAGAGGGCCGATAATGTACTGGAAGTGACGAGGAGGAAATGGGAGGAAGACTTGGGACCTTGAAATAGGATGGAGACTCTCAAGCGAAGCACTACATAGGGTCAACTGCATGTCAACCTGTGCAAGACTCAACCTAACACAACCAAAAGTGGTACAAGGAGCCCACTTAACAAGAACCCGAATAAGTAAGCTCTTCAGAGGTGAAGGACAGGTGTGAACGGTGCCAAGGCGGCCCGGCCAACCAAGCTCCCAAGTTCTGGTCTTGTCCCAGACTTGCTGGGTACTGGACAGCCCTCTTCGAGGCAATGTCCACAGTGGTGGGGATGAGGGTGGAGTCGTGCCCGAAAGTGGTGGTCTTCGAGGTATCAGATCAGCCCTTGCCTTAGCCTCGCTGATTGCCCGCTGCTCAGCTGGCAGCCAGCAGCACCATCTAAAGCTGCAGATTGGCTGCCCCACCTATCGGAATTTCTCCAAATGGAGAAAATCAAATTCACCATCCAGGGTCAGGAGATGGCTTCCTCAAAACTTGGGAGCCATTCACCCAACTGTTCCCGTCCTGTTTGTGGCTAGGGAAAAGGAGCCAAAACATGATGGAAGAGAGGGAAATGAGGGAGGAGCCAAACACAACAGAAAAGAAAGGAGAGAAGAAGGGGGCGGGAGGGAGGAAGGGCGAGGGAAGGAGAACAGAGTGGAGCCTGAAGGGAGGAAAGAGAAGGGAACACAAACTGAGGGGAGAGCACAACAATGTCACAACAAGCACAGCAAGGCGAAAGAGAGAAAGAAAGAACAGGAAAAAGGAACAAGAGATGGAAGAAGCAGAGGCAAATGGACAAAAACAAAAAAAGAAAATCAACCCAAGAGGTGCAAGCAACATCAGGGTCCACCCGGTTTGGTTTTGACCCCCCCCCCCCAATCCCTTACTAGCATGTGTAATTACATTTTTCTTGCTTCTTTGTATATATACTTCTGGGTTTTTTTCCTCCCAGTGTTTTCAGTTTTTAGTTTTTTTTAAATTTCTTTTTAGTTTCACTCGTGTACATTTGTACGCATACCAAGTATAAAACCCAATAAAAACAATTTTTTTTTTTTTAAAAAGACACTGCGATTTGGCCTCCACAGCCTTCTGTGGCAGAGTTCCACAGATTCACCACACTCTGGCTGAACAAATTCGTCCTCATCTCTGTTTTAAAGTATCATCCCTTTGGTCTGAGATTGTGCCCTCTGCTTCTACTTTTTCCTGCTAATGGAAACATCCTCTCCACGTCCACTCTGTTCAGGCCTCGCAGTATCCTGCAAGTTTGTGATGGGAGATTTTAACTTCCCCAACATTGAATGGGACTCGTGTAGTGTTGGAGGCGTACATGGAGCAGAATTTGTAAGGAGCATCCAGGAGAGTTTTTTAGAGCAGTATGTAAATAGTCCAACTCGGGAAGGGGCCATACTGGACCTGGTATTGGGGAATGATCCCGGCCAGGTGTTTGATGTTTCAGTCGGTGATTACTTTGGGAATAGCATCACAATTCTGTAAGTTTTAGAATACTCATGGACAAAGACGAGAGTGGTCCGAAAGGAAGAGTACTAAATTGGGGAAAGGCCAACTATATCAAAATTCGGCAGGAGCTCGGGAATGTGGAATGGGAGCAGCTGTTTAAAGGTAAATCTACATTTGAAATGTGGGAGTCTTTTAAGGAAAGGTTGATTAGAGTGCAGGACAGATATATTCCTGTGAAAATGAGAGATAGAAATGGCAAGATTAGGGAACCATGGATGACGGGTGGAATTGTGAGACTAGCTAAGATGAAAAAGGAAGCATATGTAAGATCGAGGCGACTCAAAACTGATGAAGCTTTGGAGGAATATCGGGAAAGTAGGACGAATCTCAAACGCGCAATAAAGAGGGCTAAAAGGGGTCATAGCTTTGGCTAACAGGGTTAAGGAAAATCCCAAAGCCTTTTATTTGTATATAAGGAGCAAGAGGGTAACTAGAGAAAGGATTGGCCCACTCAAAGACAAAAGAGGGAATTTATGCGTGGACTCAGAGGAAATGAGTGAGCTTCTTAATGAGCACTTTGCATCGGTATTCACCAAGGAGAGGGACATGATGGATGTTGAGACTAGGGATGGATGTTTAAATACACTAGGTCATGTCGGCATAAGGAAGGGGGAGGTTTTGGGTATTCTAAAATGCATTAAGGTGGACAAGTCCCCAGGACCAGATGGGATCTATCCCAGGTTACTGAGGGAAGCGAGGGACAAAATAGCTGGGGCCTTAACAGACATCTTTGCAGCATCCTTGAGCACGGGTGAGGTCCCGGAGGACTGGAGAATTGCTAATGTTGTCCCTTTGTTTAAGAAGGGTAGCAGGGATAATCCAGGGAATTATAGACCTGTGAGCTTGACGTCATTGGTAGGCAAACTGTTGGAGAAGATACTGAGGGATAGGATCTATTCACATCTGGAAGAAAATAGACTCATCAGTGATAGGCAGCATGGTATTGTGCAGTGAAGGTCATGTCTTACAAAACTAATAGAATTCTTTGAGGAAGTGACAAAGTTAATTGATGAGGGAAGGGCTGTAGATGTCATATACATGGACTTCAGTAAGGCGTTTGATAAGGTTGCCCATGGCAGGTTGATGGAAAAAGTGAAGTCGTATGGGGTTCAGGGTGTACTAGCTAGATGGATAAAGAACTGGCTGGGCAACAGGAAACAGAGAGTAGTGGTGGAAGGGAGTGTCTCAAAATGGAGAAAGGTGACTAGTGGTGTTCCACAGGGATCCGCGCTCAGACCACTGTTGTTTGTGATATACATAAATGATCTAGACAAAGGTATAAGTGGTCTGATGAGCAAGTTTGCAGATGATACTAAGATTGGTGGAGTTGCAGATAGCGAGGCGGACTGTCAGAGAATACAGCAAAATATAGATTGGAGAGTTGGGCAGAGAAATGGCAGATGGAGTTCAATCCAGGCAAATGCGAGGTGATGCATTTTGGAAGATCAAATTCAAGAGCGAACTATATGGTCTTGGGGAAAATTGATGTCCAGAGAGATCTGGGAGTTCAGGTCTATTGTACCCTGAAGGTGGCAACGCAGGTTGATAGAGTGGTCAAGAAGGCATACAGCATGCTTGCCTTCATCGGACGGGGTATTGAGTACAAGAGTTGGCAGGTCATGTCACAGTTGTATAGGACTTTGGTTCGGCCACATTTGGAATACTGTGTGCAGTTCTGGTCGCCACATTACCAGAAGGATGTGGATGCTTTGGAGAGGGTGCAGAGGAGGTTCACCAGGATGTTGCCTGGTATGGAGGGTGCTAGCTATGAAGAAAGGTTGAGTAGATTAGGATTGTTTTCGTTAGAAAGACGGAGGTTGAGGGGGGACCTGATTGAGGTCTACAAAGTTATGAGAGGTATGGACAGGGTGGATAGCAACAAACTTTTCCCAAGAGTGGGGGTGTCAGTTACAAGGGGTCATGATTTCAAGGTGAGAGGGGGAAAGTTTAAGGGAGATGTGCATGGAAAGTTTTTTTACGCAGAGGGTGGTGGGTGCCTGGAACGCTTTACCAGCGGAGGTGGTAGAGGCGGGCACGATAGCATCATTTAAGAGGCATCTAGACAGGTATATGAACGGGCGGGAACAGAGGGAAGTAGACCTTGGAAAATAGGAGACGGGTTTAGATAAAGGATCTGGATCGGCGCAGGCTGGGAGGGCCGAAGGGCCTGTTCCTGTGCTGTAATTTTCTTTGTTCTTTGTTCCTGCCCGCGACAATGGATGCACTTACGAAAGGTGGAGATAGGATGGAGGGACACTCAGTTAGGGACTTCTACACCGACAACAGATACACTCGAGGAACTAACAGACAAGTGCCAGCTGACAGGCAGTGAACGAACCAAGATACGTTCAGGTCAAAAAGTTCCTATGTGGGGAAACGAGGACATACCCCCAACCACCGCAACAGTCATTGTTCGAGGACCTACTGGACAGAGACATCTTAGGGAGGAGGCGCCGACTTGTCTGGGCGACTACTGGAAAGAGCAAACACACAACGTGCCAACACAAGAAAAAAATGAGGAGAACTTGGGGTTTGAAATTGGGTAAGGACTCTGGAGCAAAGCGCTGCATAGGGTCAACTCCACCTCCAAGTGCGCAAGGCTAAGCCTAATGCAGCTAAAAGTGGTACACAGAACCCACTTAGCTTGAACCCAAATGAGCAAGTTCTTCCCGGAGGATAAATATGGATGGTGCCAAGGAGGCCCGGCAAACCACACCCACATGTTCTAGTCTTGCCCCAAACTGATCGGGTTTTGGCCAGCCTTCTTCGAGGCAATGTCCAACATGGAGCCGTGCCCGAGAGTGGCAGTCTTGAGGTTCTCAGAACAGCCACATCTATTCATGAGGAGGAAGAGGGCTGACGCACTTCCTTCCCTAATCGCCCGCTAGAGAATCCTACTTGGCTGACGATCAACAGCACCATCCAAAGCTGCAGATTGGCTGTCCTGCCTGTTGGAATTTCTCCAGATGGAGAAAATCAAATTCGCCATCTGGGGGTCGTAAGAAGGCTTCCACAAAACGTGGGAGCCATTCACTCAGTTGTTCCAAGACCTGTTTGCAGTCAACAGCCAGTAAACCAGAGGGAACGGAAAGCCACAACACAATAACAATGCTAATGAAAGGGAGAGGGGGCAAACCAAGAACCCAACCAAGATCAATAAATATCAAAATGCACAGCGTCACGCCAGTCATACGGGAACAAAATATAGGAGCCGAGGAGGAAAAAGTGCACACAAGATGACTAGAAGGAGCGATTTGAGTGGGGGGGGGGGGGGGGTTTGCTTATTCCCCAGCTGGGAAAGCAACAGTGGAGAATGCAAAACAAGAAGCCACAACCGATGTAAATAGCAAAAGACAACCAATGTTTCTATAATTTTTAGTTGTTTTCTGTTGTTTTCAATGCATGTTTACAATTAGCTTTGTCTTGAATAGCTTAAAAATCATTCATAAAAACATTTAGCAAAAGAAAAGCCTGGAACTCCCTCCTGAATAGCACAGTAGGCGGAGCTACACCACAGGGACTGCAGCGTTTTAATAAGGCAGCTCACTGCCACTTTCTGAAGGGCAACTAGGGATGGGAAATAAATGCTGGCCTAACCCACAGCCCATATATGGATTTTCTTTTTTTAAAACGTCAAACCGAAAGACAACACCACTAACAGTGTAGCACACCCACAGTACTACACTGGAACCTCAGCATGGATTTTGTGTTATGTCGCTGGAATGAGACTTGAATACACAACTCTAACTCGAAGACAAGATTGATAGCAACTGAACCATAGCTAGCACTCAATGAAGGGTTATAATAGAGTACAGTCGCAGAAAGTTTACAACAAGGAAATCATTCAGACCATCATGTCCATGCTGGTCAATGAAGAGTTATCTACCCTAATCCCACCTTCGTGCATGAGTCTACACATTTTCCGTGTCTGCATGGGTTTCCTCCGGATGCTCTGGTTTCCTCGCACAAGTCCCGAATAACGTGCTAGTTAGGTGAATTTGGACTTTCTGAATCCTCCCTCAGCGTACCCGAACAGGCACCGTGGTGCGGTGACTAGGGGATTTTCACAGTAACTTCATTGCAGTGTTAATGTAAGCCTACTTGTGACACTAATAAAGATGATTATAAAATTATTAGCATGTATCTCTACAGGTGACAGACCATCATGTAGATGTCCAAGTACTTTTAAAATGTCAATAGTTTACACCTCCACTAAGCTTTCCGGCAGTGAGTTTCAGGTCCCTACCATTCTCGGTGATTAAGTGTTTCATCACCACTGCGATCCTTCTAATCAAGCTAATTAATAAAATGTAATAAAAGTGCTGGTTTGGCACCGTTGGCTAAACAGCTGGCTAGTAATGCAGAACAATGCCAGCAGCACAGGTTCAATTCCCATACCAGCCTCCCTGAAAAGGTGCCGGAATGTACGACTAGGGGCTTTTCACAGTAACTTCATTGAAGCCTATTAACCAATTATTATTATGTTTAGACCCTGTTTTTGACCCATCTGTGACAGTGAATAGGTTGCCCCTCCCCCTCAAATCCAGGCACTCATAAATGTTATATACCACAATTAAGTTGCCCTCAGTCTCCTCTGTTCCAAAGACAGCAATCCCAGCCTATACAATTTTTCAGTCAAAATTTTCTAGTACTGATAAACACTCATAAATCTCCTCTACGCAAACATTCTCATAAATCTCCTCTATACTCGCACCAATGCAATCACACCCTTCCTATAATGTAGTGACCAGATCTTTATGTAGTATTCAGTCTCAGATCAAACTAATATTGTATATAGCTGTAGCATAACCTCCCTTGTGTTACATTCTATGACTCATCTCACAAAAGGCAAACTATCATACGTATTCCTTCTTCGCCACATTACCAAATAGTCCTATACCTTCAAGGATTGGTGGATACAGACTCCAAGGGTCCCTCCACACAACTCCACATCCTACTTATTCTGGAATCACTTTCCACTGGCAAGAGGATCGGCAAGCAGAGTACACAGACTTAGCTCAACCAAAACAGCTTTTTTTTTTTAAAAAGCACAGCTAGTTGTCACGGTTTGGAGTGCAAAGCCCAACAGGGCAACAGAAGTTGGTTCAATAATAATAAGTTCCAAAAGGGAATCAATACTTGGAAGGGAGAACAATGCCAGTGATGGGAAGGAAGTGGGACATGCTGGACTTCATTGTATTTGGCCCATTGAGTCCACACCAACCCTCTGAAAGAGTACGCCACCCAAGCTCACTCCCCTACCCTATGCCAATAACTTCTCAACCTACCTTACACATCTTTTTGGACGCTAAGGGGCAATTTATCATGGCCAATCCACCTAACCTGTGCATCTTTGGATTGCAGGAGGAAACCAGAGCACCCAGAGGAAACCCATGCAAACATGGGGAGGAAGAGCAAACTCCACACGGTCACCCAAGGCCGGAATTAAACCTAGGCCCTGGCACTGTGAGGCAGCAGTGCTAAACACTGTGCCACCATGCCAACTTTTCCAAAGAGCTGACAGGGGAACAATGGACCGAATGGTCTCCTTCGTTACTGTATTGCTACATTATAATTAATAAATATAAAGAGCATCAATAATAAATGTAATTAATGAGAATACAATTAATACAGGTATTTAACTAGCATAATTAATAAATAGAGGCGAATCCCCCAGACAGGCCCAGGTGAATGACTGCAGCCTGGGCCTGACTTCCCTCTCCCCTCCGCCCCGGTACCTCTGTTTGCTGGGCTCTCCCGGCCTGTTGATTGCCATCGTCCCGCCGAACTGATGGAGAGAAGCGTCTGGAAAAGGATCGACAGCGACTGGCAAGGCTCCGCCTCTTTTAAAGGGACAGACTCCCCGTTACCCGCTGGTCCAGCTTCTTAAAGGGAAACTCACCACACCCTGCCCCCACACACCAACAAGCCCATCACTGCTCACATGAGCCTCAATGGGATCACAACCCCTGGATGAAGGTACAAAAGACCTGGCTGAGGGGTATCAACATCAAGAGGTAAAGAGCCTATACAAAACCAAAATAAAAAATGTAAGTGTGCAGCTTAAGTCAGGCAGCATCAGTGGAGAGAGAAAAAGCCATAATTTCAAGCTTTTATCAGAAGCTTTCTGAGCATTCCCAGCACATTCTGTTTTGAATTGAAAAAACTTACATGTTTTACATGATGTGCTTACTATTTTTTTTAAAATAATTTTTATTGGAATTTTTTGAAAAATATATATCAACGCATAACAACGCATATAACAAACCCCCCCCCCCCCCCAAACCCAATAAACAACAAATAAATTAACAGTAAGCAAATTAACTTAAACACTATCCCCCTAAACCCCCCCCCCCCCCCCCCCCCCGGGTTGCTGCTGCTGCTGACCTAGTACCTTATCATTGAGCCAGAAAGTCGAGGAAAGGCTGCCACCTCCTAAAGAACCCTTGTACCGACCCCCTCAGGGCAAATTTGACCCTCTCCAGCTGAATGAATCCCGCCATGTCATTAATCCAGGTCTCCACGCTCGGAGGTCTCGCATCTTTCCACTGCAGCAAGATCCTCCGCCGGGCTACTAGTGCAAAGGCCAAGACATCGGCCTCTTTCGCCTCCTGCACTCCCGGCTCCACCCCAACCCCAAATATCGCGAGTCCCCAGCCTGGCTTGACCCTGGATCCCACCACCCTCGACACCGTCCTCTCCACCCCCTTCCAGAACTCCTCCAGTGCCGGGCATGCCCAGAACATATGGGCATGGTTCGCTGGTCTCCCCGAACACCTGACGCACCTGTCTTCGCCCCCAAAGAACCTACTCATCATAGATCCGGACATGTGGGCCCTGTGCAGCACCTTAAACTGGATGAGACTAAGCCTCGCACATGAAGAGGAGGAGTTCACCCTCTCCAGGGCATCCGCCCATGTCCCCTCCTCAATCTGCTCGCCCAGCTCCACTTCCCACTTAGCCTTCAGATCCTCTACCGACGCCTCCCCCACCTCCTGCATTACCTGGTAGATGTCAGACACCTTCCCATCCCCGACCCACACCCCCGAAAGCACCCTATCCCTTGCCCCCCGTGGGGGCAGCCAAGGGAACCCCTCCACCTGTCGCCTTGCAAACGCCTTGACCTGAAGGTACCTGAACAGATTCCCCGGGGGGGAGCTCAAACTTCTCCTCCAGTTCACCAAGGCTCACGAACCTCCCGTCAATAAACAGGTCTCCCAACTTCCTAATGCCCGCCCTGTGCCACCCCAGGAACCCACCATCCATGTTCCCTGGGACAAACCGGTGGTTCCCCCACAGCGGGGCCTCCACCGAGCCCCCCACTTCCCCCCTGTGTCGCCTCCACTGCCCCCAGATTTTGAGGGTAGCCGCCACCACCGGGCTCGTAGTGTACCTCATTAGGTACACTACGAGCCTGGTGGTGGCGGCTACCCGCAAAATTTGGGGGCAGTGAAGGGAGCGGCAGCGGCGCCGTTACCAGTGCCTCCAGGCTCGTGCCTCCACAGGACGCCATCTCCATCCGTTTCCATGCTGCCCCCTCCCCATCCATTACCCACTTACGTACCATCGAGACGTTAGCCGCCCAATAGTACCCAGAGAGGTTGGGCAGCGCCAGCCCCCCTCTATCCCTGCCCCGCTCCAAAAAGACCCTCCTTACCCTCGGAGCCCCGTGCGCCCAAACAAATCCCAGAATGCTGCTGTTCACCCTCCTAAAAAAGGCCCTCGGAACAAAAATGGGGAGGCACTGAAACAAAAACAAAAACCTCGGGAGCACCGTCATTTTAACGGACTGTACTCTACCCGACAACGACAACGGCAGCATGTCCCACCTTTTAAATTCCTCCTCCATCTGCTCCACCAACCTAGTAAAATTAAGCTTGTGCAAAGTCCCCCAGCTCCTAGCCACCTGAACCCCCAGGTATCTAAAACTCCTCACTGCCCTCTTTAGCGGGAGCCTACCAATCCCCTCCTCCTGATCTCCCGGGTGTACGACAAACAGCTCACTCTTGCCCAGGTTCAATTTATATCCCGAGAAACTCCCGAACTCAGCAAGAATCTCCATCACCTCCGGCATTCCCCCCACCGGGTCTGCTACATACAGCAGCAAGTCATCTGCATACAGCGACACTCGGTGCTCCTCCCCACCCCGCACCAAACCCCTCCACCTCCCCGACTCCCTGAGAGCCATGGCAAGAGGCTCAATTGCCAACGCAAAAAGCAAGGGGGACGGGGGCACCCCCAACTCGTCCCACGGTGGAGCCTGAAGTACGGAGCTTATCATACTGTGAGTGGGAATTATCCCGAGGAAGGGGAAGGCAAATAGCCGGTGGTGCTGAACCCGGATCGTAAGGAAGAGTGACTTGCTCGGGCGGTGACTCAGAACGCTGACAATGAACCACTGTTTGGGGAGTGCCCCAAAGCGGTGAAACAGTAAATAACCTAGACACCGATGCGGGGTTCGGGTAGCAGACAACCCGTCCCTGGCCATACAAGCGGTGGTAGATCTGGTAAAAGAGATTCATACTGCCCAGGTTTCCCTCATTCTGGGTCCTAAATGAAGTAAGTATATCTCCTGATAACCTACGTTCTAGTTGTACCCCCCTTCTCACACGCTCCCTCCTCTCTCTAGTCCTCCTCTCTCACAACCTCTTCCTACCCTCTCCGCACGGTCTGACTTTACCTTTATGGCACCAATCTTAACACATCCAAAATCAAATTTACATGTACTCCAAAAACAAGGCAATGTCCATGCAATGTTCCCTTCCCATCGCCGGGACCGGTGCAATTGCTCCATGAGTCCTGCATCGTCCGTTAACCTGATGACCTTCCATGAGTCGATACCATGTCCTCGTATATGGAGGCAGCGAAGAACGTCACCTCTGCATAAGTGAAATGTCCTTGTAGTTTGGTTGGGGTTACAGATGTAGATGATATTTCCCTTTTCCATTTCCGCCGCCGATGTCACTCCAAGCGAGGCGATGCCGAAGATCTCACAGGTGGTGTGTAGCCACCCCACCATGCTCCACACCTGTAAAACAGCACTGGGGAAGGGAGGCAGGTTAGTGACCGACCTTTTTACAGTGGTGGAGGTGGACCCAAGCACTCCGCCCCTCCACTTTAACTGCAGTGGGGGTGGTAAGGAGAACTTGGAAGGGCCCCTCCCATCGTGGCTCCGACCCTTTCCGAGTCCAATTTTTGACCATGACATAACTACCAGGCTGCACTGAAAGCGAGCTATGTAATGGGGACGGTGACGGGTGAGCTGCGTGGACCTGACCATGGATCTCCTTCAGGACCTTAGTGAAGGCTGGAACATAGGTAGTCATTTCTTCAGTCATATGGTGAAACTGAACCAGTCTGGGAACATGCAGTTTCCAGGGAGTTCTAAGGGGCCTGCCATAAAGGATCTCGGCAGGAGAGAGCCGGGCCAGTCCCGCAGGTGTAACCCGCAGCTGGAAGAGGGCAACGGGGAGCAACTTAAGCCATGTCAGTCCCGTGTCTGTTCTTAATTTAGCCAATTTAGTTTTGAAGGTCTGATTGTGTCTCTCAACCAACCCGGCCGCCTGCGGTCTGTACGCACAGTGTAACTGCTGGCGTATGCCTAACTGGGGGCAGAACTCCTTGTTAATCTGTCCAATAAAATGAGGCTCGTTATCAGAACTTAACTGAGCTGGTATGCCGTACCGGGGAATGATTTCCCGCATCAGTACTTTAACCACAGTAGCAGCTTTATTATCGGTAGTCGGATACGCCTCAACCCATCTGCTGAACACATCCACAATAACCAAGACATATTTATAACATTGACACCTTTCCACCTCAATGTAATCCATCTGGAGCGTCTCAAAGGGACCACTGGGCAACGGGGTTTGCCCCATACCACAAGGGATACCTTTGCCGGTGTTATATTGCTGACAAATCAAACACCGATTACTGATACTCTGGGCCAGCCCCTGCATTTTAGGATGCCACCAAGTGTCCAGTAACAAATCACTAGTCCCCTGAGCCCCACAATGAGTTGCAAAGTGTACGCATTCGATGACCCATAATGCTAGCACATCAGACATACAAGTCTGATGTGCTGGCGTGGTCCATAAAGAAGAAACATAATCATATGTACAACCTAAACGTTTTCACATTTGTTTATCACTCTCAGGAGCGTCCTCCTGTAACCTTATGACGTCTTGGATGGTTGGTATTGGCTTGTCAGAGGCAGACCTATTTATTGCAGAACGTTTAGTCTGACTTAACATTTTAGGCAGCATCATTTGTTGAGTTTGCGCGGCTGTCCGCGCTGCACAATCTGCACGTTCATTACCAACGTCAACCAGGGTCTTACCGTTTGTATGGGCAGCGCATTTAATGATGGAAATCTGCGCGGGCATAAGGAGGGCCTGCAGTCATTAACTAAACCCCGGTAGGATATCTCTGTGCCGGCCAAGGTAAGGAATTCCCTATTCTTCCAGAGTTGTCCGAAGTCATGAACCACCCCGAAGGCGTATCGTGAGTCAGTATAAATATTTACTCGGCGATCTGCCCCAAGTACACATGCACGGGTAAGGGCAAAAGGTTTGGCTTGTTGGGCTGAATAAGAGGTCTGAAAAACGGCCGCTTCTAGGGTCAGGCCATCCTGATCCACGATTGCGTAATCGGACAGTCTCCGGCCAGTGGGGCTTATTAATGCACTGCCATCAACATACATAATCATGTCAGGTTGATCTAACGGAATATTGCTCAGATCGTCCCTTATCGTAGTAGCTTCCTGAATCAAGGCTAGACAGTCGTGGCCAGGCGTGTCTTCATGGTCAGGGGGACCGCTAAGAAAACAGGCTGGATTGATAGTGGTACAATATTTAAATGTTAGACGTGGATTGTTTAAAAGGTATATTTCATACCTATTCTGACGAGCTGCGGTAAGATGCTGAGTCTGCAGCTGCCCCAGTAGTGCGATGACCGGGTGGGAGCTATGCACCGTAATGTCCTGTTGGAGAGTTAGATTGGCAGCAGCCTGCAAACTATTGTATATCGCTGCCAGGATCTGGGTGCAAACAGGGTGGCCCAACGCCACTGGATCAAGTTTGGAAGAGTAATATGCCACAGGCCGGTGCTTATCCCCATGTTGCTGGGTGAGTACCGCTGTTGAACACCCTTCCAGAACAGTACAGTATATCTGGAACGGTCGGTTGTACAGGGGCCTGCCGAGTGCCGGTGCTTGTAACAAGGCCTGCTTCAGGCAATGGAAGGCTTCGAGTGCCTCGGTGGTGAGAGTAAAATTCCCCCCTTCGCTAGTGTAAGGCGTCAGCATGCTTTGTATAGACAGTGATGTTTGGTATCCACTGCCAACAATAATTCACCATACCCAGCCAATGACGGACCTCCTTGGCTGTGGTAGGGGCGGGGAATTGGCATATGGGTTCAATCCTACTGGATTTGAGACTTCTTTCTGTGGCTGTAAGTAAAACTCCTAAGAACTTGACCTTTGTCTGAGCCACCAGGACCTTTGATTGTGAAACAACGTAACCCAACGAGGATAAGTGGTTTAATTACTGGATCACATCATCCCTGTTACTGGGCTCGTCGGGACTCGCTACCAATAGGTCATCTACATACTGCACTAGAGTGGAACCATGCTCCAATGTCAAGGCCTGGAGTTGGGTCTGCAGACATCTGGAGAAGAGCGTAGGTGAGTTGACGAACCCCTGAGGCAGTCGGGTCCAGGTATACTGCTGTCCATTGTAAGTGAAGGCAAACAAATATTGGCTTTCAGATGCGAGTCGAAGGGCAAAGAAAGCGTGCTGGAGGTCAACTATGGCGAAGACCTGAGCTCGAGCTGGAATTTGAGCCAGTATGTGGGCGGGATTAGGGACGAGAGCATGTAACGGCTGCGCGATGGCATTGATTGAACGTAAATCCTGTACTAACCGTAACTGGTCTGGTTTGCCTGGTTTGGGCACCGCAAGTATGGGGGTGTTACATTCTGATTGGCAAGGGACCAGAATACCCTGTTGCAACAGTTCCCGGATTAATTTGTCTATAGACGGGGCAGCTTGGGGTTTCAGGGGGTATTGCCGAATGGAAGGCAGCGTTACATGGTCCTGAATCGTTACCTTAATGGGTGTAACATTTGCCTGTCCTACTTGTGATGGGTATTCTGCCCAGACCTGTGGGTTGACATATTCCAAAACGTCACGTCCCAGGTGATGCTGAAGTTGAGTGTTAATCGTTTCAGGGACCTCAAAATATTTTATGGAAGTTCCGTCTGGCAAGACTTGAAGTGCGTACTCTGCTGGATCTGAATGATCCACTGCCGTCCTTACCATAGGCCCCAGATCCTTGGCATGGTATTGGTCGTGGATTTAACATGTAATATGAAGGCCTACAGAAGCTGACTATTGCCATAAATGTGGTGGTATAGTAACAAAATCGGCTGAACCTTCTTTTCCCGTGACTGTGGCTGTAATCCTGACTGGCCATTCGGTCCCAATTAACGGCCGGTATTTGTCCTCCAACTCCCTGTTCTGTCCGGTTCTGTCATAGACCAGGGTAACGTGGTGCAGTGAATGTTCAATGTCTAACATCCACCACTGGGGTGTGATAGAAATATAGCACTGATGTCTCATCCTCCATGATTTAACCGTTACCCCTTCATCTCCACACTCTAGCTGTAACTGGAAGATACACAGTAAATCTCGGGCCAACAAGTTACAGTCCAATCCAGTAGTCACCACAAACTGAGGATCTGTCGACTTATTCTCATAAGTGACTGTCACAGGTTCAGAAATAGGATACTCACACACCTGTCCTTGGAACACCGACAAATGCTGGGCGTGGTCGGATAGTGGTAGTTGAAGTTCTGATTGCACTGAAGACATGGCTGCTCCAGTGTCGATTACAAATGGGTAATGTTGGACTTCCGGTGGCGGCGATGCGGAGCGGGGCCGCACGTTCGGCAGCTCCCACTTTTTTCGGACTTTCGAGCCCGCAACGGCGCTGTTTTAACTTTTCCCCGGGGGGAAACACAGCCAGTGTGCCCAGCGGCTGGTGGATGGACTGGACTCGCAGTGGAGCGATCCAAAAGTCGGCTTTACAGCAGAGGAAGGCAAGAGGCAGAAAAAGCAAGATGGCGGCGGGCGAGGAAGCAACAGCAGCGTGGCAGCAGTGGGCGCGGGAGCAGCAGGAGCTGCTTCAGCGCTCCTTCAAGGAGCTTAAAGCTGAGATCTTGGAGCCATTTAAGGCCTCGCTGGACAAGCTGGTGGCGACTCAGACGGCCCAGGCCGTGGAGATTCGGGAGCTGCAGCAAAAGGCTTCGGACAACAAGGATGAGCTTTTGGGCCTGGCAGTGAAAGTGGAGTCGCACGAGGCGCTGCACAAGAAATGGCTGGCGAGGATGGAGGAGATGGAGAACCGCTCCTGCCGGAAGAATCTGCGGATTTTGGGCCTCTCGGAGGGGCTGGAAGGCTCGGATTTGGGGGCCTATGTGGTCCTAATGTTGAACTCGCTGATGGGTGCGGGGTCGTTTCATGGTCCCCTGGAGTTGGAGGGGCCCATGCAGCGGAAGCCGAGGCCGAACGAGCCGTCCAGGGCAGTACTGGTCCGTTTTCACCGCTTGGTCGACCGGGAGTGCGTGTTGAGATGGGCGAAGAAGGAGAGGAGCAGCAGGTGGGAGAACACGGACGTTAGGATTTATCAGGACTGGAGCGCGGAGGTGGCGAAGAGAAGGGCTGGCTTCAATCGAGCGAAGGGAGTGCTTCATAGGAAGGGGGTGAAGTTCTACAGCCGGCTCGCCTCTGGGTCACTTACAAGGACCGCCAGCTCTATTTTGACTCTCCGGTGGAGGCCTGGGATTTTGTCCAGGCAGAGAACTTGGACTCGAACTGAGGACTGGGGGGCTGGGGAAAAATGTACTTTGTTTGGAGGCTTAGCCCTCCTGGGTATCCTGTCGTTTATGTTGGCTGTGTTTACTGATTGATGTTGCCTGTTCGTTTTCGCTATTTTGGTTTTCTCGGGGTTGTTTTCTGGGCTGTTGTTTATTTACCGTGGTGTTTTTTTTTTTGTTTTGTCCACTGGTGGGTTGGGGAGTAGTTTGGGGTCCCGATGGGTCATGTGTCCGTCTTTTTCCCGCGTGTTGGGTTGAGGGGCGGAGTTCGGGTTGGAAACGCGGGCTTTCTTCCCGCGCCGGAAGAATTGGGGGCGGGACTGGCGCTGGTAGGGAGGGATTGGTGGCTGTGTTGCGTCAGGGGGGGGCGTGGTTATAGCAGGAGTGCTTGATGGGTCAGCAGAAGTCAGCTGACTCACGGAAGCACAATGTTAGGGGTAACGAAGCTAGGTGAGGGAATGGATGGTGAAGGGGGGGGTTGGGAGGGGGGTCTGCTGCCGTGGGGAGCGGGCTTGTGGGGTTCCCTGGACACGTGGTGGGTTGAGGAAGAGCTATGGCTGATCGGCGTAGGGGGGGGGCCGGGTTCGGCTGGTCACATGGAACGTGAGGGGGCTCAATGGTCCAGTGAAGCGATCCCGGGTCTTGGCTCACTTGAGGGGGCTGGGAGCGGATGTGGCTATGCTCCAGGAGACGCACCTCAGGGTTACGGATCAGGTGAGGCTAAGAAAGAGTTGGGTGGGACAGGTGTTTCACTCGGGGCTTGATGCGAAGAACCGTGTGGTGGCAATTGTGGTCGGTAAGAGCCTGTCGTTCGTTGCGTCCAAAGTGGTGGCGGATAGTGCAGGTAGATATGTGATGGTGAGTGGGAGACTTCAGGGGGAGCGGGTGGTCTTGGTTAATGTTTATGCCCCCAACTGGGATGATGCGGTCTTCATGCGGCGAATGCTGGGCCTGATCCCGGACCTGGAGACACGGGGATTGATCCTGGACGGGGACTTTAACACGGTGCTGGATCCGGCTCTGGATCGCTCGAAGTCTAGGACGGGCAGGAGGCCGGCAGCAGCCTCGGTGCTGAGGGGGTTCATGGATCAGATGGGAGGGGGGGGGGGGGGGGGATGGACCCTTGGAGGTTTTTGAAGCCGGTGGGAAGGGAGTTCTCCTTTTTCTCCCATGTTCATAAGGCGGACTCCCGGATTGATTTTTTTGTGCGAAGCAGGGCACTAATCCCAAGAGTAGTGGGGGCGGAGTATTCGGCGATAGCCATTTCTGATCATGCCCCACATTTAGTGGATCTGGAGCTGGGGGAGGGGAAGGATCAGCGCCCACTGTGGAGGCTGGATGTGGGGCTTTTGGCAGAGGAGGAAGTGTGCGGGCGGATCCATAGGGGCATAGAGGGTTATCTGGAAACCAATGATAATGGGGAGGTGCAAGTTGGGGTGGTTTGGGAAGTGCTAAAGGCAGTAGTCAGAGGGGAGCTGATATCTATTCGGGCGCACAGGGAGAGGGGGGACAGGGCCGAGAGGGAGAGGCTGGTGGAGGAAATGGTAAGGGTGGATAGGAGATATGCAGACACCCCGGAGGAGGGGCTTTTGAGGAAGCGGCACAATCTCCAAGCGGAATTTGACATTTTAACCACCCGGAAGGCGGAAGCGCAGTGGAGGAGGGCACAGGGGGCGGTATATGAGTACGGGGAGAAGGCAAGTCAGATGTTGGCTCACCAGCTCTGGAAGCAGGAGGCAGCTAGAGAAATTGGGGGAGCCACGGATGCAGGAGGGAACTTGGTGCAGGGTGGAAAGGACATGAATGGGGTGTTCAGATCCTTTTACGAGGGGCTGTACCAGGCGGTGCCCCCCAGGGAAGCAGGTGGGATGGACCGCTTTTTCGATAGGCTGGAGTTCCAAGAGTAGGGGACGAGCAGGTGGAGGGTTTGGGGGCCCCAATCTAGTTGGAGGAGCTGGTGGAGGCGGTGGGAAGTATGCAGACAGGGAAAGCGCCGGGGCCTGAATTTTACAAGAAATTTTAAAATTTGCTGGGCCCTCTGCTTGTGAGGACCCTGAATGAGGCTAGGGGGGGGGGGGGGGGGGGAGGGGGGCTCTGCCCCCAACGATATCCAGGGCAATTATCTCTTTGCTCCTGAAGCGGGGCAAGTGTGGGTCTTACAGGCCGATCTCGCTCCTTAATGTAGATGTCAAGTTGTTGGCAAAGGTGCTGTCCAGGAGGGTGGAGGATGTGGTCCCGACGGTGGTTCATGAGGATCAAACGGGGTTTGTAAAGGGGAGACAATTGAATGCCAATGTGCGGAGGCTCCTTAATGTCATGATGATGGCGCTGGCGGCTGGGGAGTCAGAAATAGTGGCGTCCATGGATGCGGAGAAAGCTATTGATAGGGTGGAGTGGAGTTACTTGGAGGTGTTGCGGAGGTTTGGGTTTGGTGAGGGGTTCATCAGCTGGGTGAGGTTGCTGTACAGCTCCCCGGTGGCGAGTGTGGTGACGAATGGGAGGAGGTCGGCGGACTTTCGGCTTTCCAGGGGGACGAGGCAGGGGTGCCCCTTGTCTCCCCTGCTCTTCGCGTTAGCGATTGAGCCCCTGGCCATGGCGCTGAGGGAGTCGAAGAGTTGGAGGGGGATTGTGTGTGGGGGGGGGGGGGGGGGGGGAGCACCGGCTGTCGCTGTACACAGATGATCTGCTGTTGTATGTCGCGGATCCGGCTGAGGCATTGCCAGAGGTGCTGAGGATACTTGAGGAGTTTGGGGACTTTTCGGGCTATAAGCTCAATGTGGGGAAAAGTGAGCTGTTTGTCCTGCACCCGGGGGATCAGGAGAGGGAGATAGGTGAACTCCCGTTGAAGAGGGCTGAGAGGAGCTTTAGATATCTTGGGTCCAGGTAGCTAGGACAGAGGGGCCATGCACAGGCTTAACTTTTCGAGGCTGGTGGGGCAGATGGAGGAGGAATTTAGGAGGTGGGACGCGCTACCGCTTTCATTGGCGGGCAGGGTCTAGTCGATTAAGATGACGGTGCTCCCGAGGTTTTTGTTTCTTTTCCAGTGCCTCCCCATATTGATCCCAAAGGCTTTTTTCAGCAGGGTGAATAAGTCGATTCTAGGGTTCATGTGGGCGCGGAAGGCCCCGAGAGTAAGGAGGGTATTTTTGGAGCGAAGAAGGGAGGTAGGGGGCCTGGCGCTGCCCAACCTGTGTGGATATTATTGGGCGGCGAACGTGGCGATGATTCGCAGGTGGGTGACGGAAGGGGAGGGTGACGCATGGAAGAGATTGGAGGTGGCGTCCTGTGCGGGTACGAGTCTGGAGGCTTTGGTGACGGCCCCACTTCCACTCCCCCCGGCAAAGTATTCTACGAGTCCGGTGGTGGTTGCGTCCCTTAAAATCTGGGGACAGTGGAGGCGGCATAGGGGGGAAGTGAAGGCCTCAGTTCGGGCCCCGATACGGGGCAATCACCGTTTTGCGCCGGGGAGAACTGGTGGGGGATTTGGGAGTTGGCACAGGGCAGGCATCAGACAGTTTGGGGACCTCTTCCTGGATGGGAAGTTCGCGACTCTGGAGGAGCTAGTGGGGAAGTGGAACCTCCCCCCTGGGAACGCTTTTAGATATATGCAGGTCAGGGCATTTGTTAAGAGGCAGGTGGCGGAGTTTCCGCGGCTGCCGCCAAGGGTAGTACAAGATAGGGTGCTTTCGGGGACATGGGTCGGTGAAGGAACGGTCTCGGCTATTTACCAGCTGATGCAGGAGGAGGAGGAGGCCTCAGTAGAAGAGCTCAAAGCGAAATGGGAGGAAGAGCTAGGGAAGAGATTGAAGATGGAACGTGGTCGGACGCCCTGGAGAGGGTGAATTCCTCCTCCTCTTGCGCACGGCTCAGCCTAATTCAGCTGAAGGTGCTGCATAGGGCTCACATGACAGGGGCAAGGATGAGCCGGTTCTTCGGAGGGGAAGACAGGTGCGGGAAGTGTTCGGGAGGCCCGGCGAACCACACCCATATGTTCTGGGCTTGTCCGGACTTGGAGAGGTTTTGGAAGGAGGTGGCGGAGACTTTGTCGGAAGTGGTCGGGTCTAGGGGCAAGCCGGGCTGGGGGCTCGTGATCTTTGGGGTAGCTTCGGAGCCGGGAGTGCAGGAGGCGAGAGAGGCCGGCATTCTGGCCTTTGCGTCTCTAGTAGCCCGGCGCAGGATTCTGTTACAGTGGAAGGATACGCGTCCCCCGAGTTCGGACGCCTGGGATCAACGACATGGCTGGGTTCATCAAGCTGGAGAGGATGAAGTTTGTCCTGAGGGGCTCAGTACAGAGGTTCTTTCGGCGGTGGCAGCCCTTTCTCGACTTCCTGGCAAAGGGGTAGAGAGTGGTCGGTCTCTGCAGCAACTTTGGGGGGGGGGGGGGGGGGGGGGGGGGGGGGGGTTTGGGGATGGTTAGGGGGTTTGTTTTTGCGGCGGTAGGTTTGCGATGTTGTTATTTTCTTCTTTCTTGTATTGCTGTTGGTTTTTTGGTATTATTTATTTTGGGGGGTGTGAGTTCTTTTCTTGTGTTGTGGGGAGAAAATTTGTTATTGAAAAACTTGAATAAAAATTATTTTAGAAAAACAAATGGTAATGTTGGTCTCCTATCTGCAGAGAGATAATAGGTTCCCTGTCCGATTGGAGAGTCTTTGTGACTAAATTAGCTCGTCAATCTTGCGTTGGGAAAGGGTTTGCCTGTGAAAAGTCGGTGTACCTCATCTGTCCTCCCCTTGGTGAGTACCCCCTCCTTTGGGTCGGGTAGTCTCCTTCTGCTGCCCGTCTTTTAAAGGGGCATTCCTGATGCCAGTGATCTGTACGGCCACAATTAAAACATGCATTGTTCCCTCTATATCTGGCCCATCCTCTTTTCCCAGTAGACCAATGGCCCCTCAGAGGGGGCGGCAGTTGTAAAGCTGTTGGTGCATACGGTGGGCCATAAAGAGGGGCTGAGGGTCCTTACAGGTGGGTTTGATATCCTCCCCCTTGTTGATCCGCCCACCCAAAGTCACAATATTGGGGTTCCAGCTGGTAAGCCACTGTGTCTGCCGCTGTTTGGGGTCTCAGATCATCCTTTTTCATTACATACTCAGTCTTAATCTTTGTAACTGAGCCTCCTTCCTGGCCTACACCCTCCTTCCAATGAAATCTGACTGCCCGGGCCACCTGGGAAGGGTCGTTCGCTGTCCAATTCATGTTATTACATTTCACGGCAGTAGCCACGGAAGGTGGTAGGCAATGCATTAACATAGCACAATATTGAGGGGAATTCTGACCATTCTGGTACAGCAAGTCGCCTGACTGCCCACGGTAGATTTCATTAAAGCGTTCCAGAAATTCCTCTGGCTCCTCAGTCTTTTTAGGTTTGAGGTCTAAGATAGCAGCGATGTTTATGGGCTTTTGAAATGTGGCATTCAACGCATTCAGGATTTGTGCCCGTCTACCATCGCGCAAGGCATGGGCTTGCTGAACTGCGGCGTGGCTAGCATAATTCAAGTGGTTGAGGTGACTGCGGTACTCTGCTGGGGTTAAAACCTGCTGGCCTAGGGCCCAGAGGTCCCTAGAATCAGCTTGATAAACTGAGATGGTAGTCCTCAGATAGTCCACAAAAGCAGCAGGAGATTTCTTCCTGGGATTGCAACCAGAATAGCCATCATCTCACTGGGTCTCCATGGGAGATAAACATCTATCATGGGCTGGGCTGCTGCTGTAGCAGCATCAGGGTTGGGTATTTTCCTAATCGGCAACTGTCTCAGAGTCTCACTAGGGGGCTTTAGCGGATTCCTCTGGCTCTTCAAAGACTTCGACGTCCTTCCCTTCTGATAGGGGGAGCTCCGGCTCCTCAGAACCATTCCCGTCCTCACCCTGTGTTCTCATACTTTTCTGTCCTATCATATTAGCCTTAAGGGATCTAGGTGGTATGCGTAATTGTTTCTGGATAGGATCAGGCCCCCTTCCCATTGTCCGAGATCGGGTCCTAGAGCTAACTGGGCTTGTGGAACACCTTCTCTAACAGACGGTGAAGGTGCAGAAATAGGACCCAAACTATCACTGAAGGGACTGGAGAGGCTGGCATGATTTGAATCTGGGAAGCAGTGACTGGATATAAATTATGATACCCTGGTGGTTCTGGAATTAGTGCAGGCAATGCCATGGTGCAGTTGGGACTCTACCCGACATGGTCCAATTCTCTAGGTCATCATCTACCTCTGTCAATGCAAGGCCAGCCATTGAACTACGTAGCCCATTTTTAAAACTCGAGTCTGCCCTGTTAGGTATCTCCCTCTCTTTACTTGTGCGTTTTTTGAATGCACACACCTTTTTCAAGATCTCTAGTTTTCTGGTTCCCCCCTTCACTAATTGGAATCCCCATTTTAAGGGCATTTTCTTGCCAACTTGATAACATGATCTTACCCTCTCCTCTTGACAATATTGTCTCCATAATCCAATCAACTCTTTGGCTCGCATACTATGTTTTTTTTTCCATATTTCACCCTGAATTTGTTTAATAGTCTCCAGATCTTTAGTGCCCCCTAGTGGCCGTTCGTCACCCAATTTCTTCCTTAAAGTTGCTGACATTTTTCTAAAATCTCTCGCTTTATCTGGATAAATATCACATAATATTTGCAATGAACTGTTTGGATCACACGTGTTATCCAAGCAATTCCCCATAATCTTGAACTAGTCCTCAAGACTGCATTGTTCGCCACTACAGTCCAAGGATACAATTTTAGCTTAATCAATTATAGTTTCCAAAACACACGTGGAACTGAACTGTCTTTCCGACATCCCATCAGTTCCGCAATCAACCCTTGACTGAACTGTCTTTCCGACATCCCATCAGTTCCGCAATCAACCCTTAACTGAACTGTCTTTCTGACATCCCATCAGTTTTTTTTTTCAACCTCAGTCGCACCTACATCGACTGAATTTTTTAAATTTTCTAATCATCAGACTGATCTTTGATTTCGTCAAGACGATCTTTCCATACCAACCGCGAGTGACCAGACCAATCAGACATTGAGAAAAGGGGAAACTCAACGTGGTCATTTTCCAGCTACTCACATTGTGGGGCCCATTTCCACTTTCCTTGTCCAACATCAGTCTAATTCTGATTTCGCAGCTGGCCGGTGACCGTCTGGAGAAATCCCGGGGTTCGGCACCAAATGACAAATTAAGTTCTTTACCCGTCAGTCTGGCCTCAATAAAACTCAAGAGGGATTTGTAGATATAGAATTATTTATTTTTAAACAACTTGCAAGGCTGACCTGCTCTATAGAGATTCAGAACACAGGCAGTCTTCTGAAGCCCCAGATTCGAGTGAAGTCGGAGACAAAGATAACTCTGCACATATCATTCAAATGGCAACAAGTTTCACATACATGATTCCCATAGGTCATCCTATACACCTCCTGACCTGGCCATATATCCTGATTGGCTCACTTCGCATTCCTCAACCCTGGGCCTCTTGTTACCCAGCATCCTTTTCACCACCCCGCACGAGGCTTCCCCCCCCCCCCCCCCCCCCCCCCCCCCCCCAGCCATGCTTTGCTGAATCCCTTTGTTCTTTGTCTGTGAGCTCACTACCATCAGACTGGCTCACATCTACATTATTCTAATTAATAATCCTATTTTATATCACAGTCGTTTGTTCAATTCCTCACGAGGACAGAGTGGTCATCAATGTGGAGGTCAGTGCACAGGGCAGAGGTGAGTATCCACCGGTCCCCACCTAGATGGACTGTCAAACGTCAGTTGTTAATGCCAAACAGACTGACCCATCCCTCCCAATGACCACATGCCCATTCTCCCTCAGAACCTCCAGCCATTGGCGCCGGCCCATCCAGGGTGGAGCCTTTCCCAGCCTCCCATGAGAACATTTTGGAGGAGACAACTTTCATCTTCACCCTCCACCAGTGCAGACATGCACCTCGGTGGGCAATGGTAGTGATCAGGCTTCTGGGGCACATTCTGGTGAGCACCACACAGCTGCTGATGTATATCAGGTGGAGTCAGGAAAACCATTGTAAGACAGCAGTTGGAGATCTGTTGGATCCCAGGACCCAGCTGGGTTCCATTCAGATGCTGAACCTCTGGAACAGGTTTACCTGGAGCTGATGCAGAATATAGGGGCCTCACGGTAGCATGGTGGTTAGCATCAATGCTTCACAGCTCCAGGGTCCCAGGTTCGATTCCCGGCTGGGTCACTGTCTGTGTGGAGTCTGCACGTCCTCCCCGTGTGTGCGTGGGTTTCCTCCGGGTGCTCCGGTTTCCTCCCACAGTCCAAAGATGTGCGGGTTTGGTGGATTGGCCATGCTAAATTGCCCGTAGTGTAAGGTTAATGGGGGATTGTTGGGTTACGGGTATACGGGTTACGTGGGTTTAAGTAGGGTGATCATTGCTCGGCACAACATCGAGGGCCGAAGGGCCTGTTCTGTGCTGTACTGTTCTATTCTATTCTATAGGGTGCGGCAGTGATATTCAGAGGGGCATGTCAACGACACTCCAGCAGATTTAGAGGAGTCCCAGAGGCTATTGATGCAGGAGATGCCACTGGCAATGCGTGGCACCTCGGTCAAAACTCCTAGGGTGGTGACCGCAGTGGAGAGCCTGATGCACAACATCAGCAGCATGAGTGGAGGTGTCCAAGACATGGCTCAGTCACTGACAACCACGGCTGAGGGCCTTGGTACACTGTCTGACTCGCAGGAGGCGTGACGAGACAGACCTTGATGAGGTGCTGCGGGACATGCCCCAGTCTCAGATGGGAATAGCCAAGGCACTGCGGAGCTTGTCCCAGTCACAGGTAGGCATTACCAAGGCATTGCAGAGCATGTCCCAGTTACTGAGGAGCATCACCAAGGGCCATGGTGCAGACATGGGGAGCTGCCAGCGCTGGCAAAGCCAGATGATGCAGGGGAGCTGGGGATTGAACCAACTGCCCCTCTATTCTGAGCTGACCCACAGGTCCCCATGGGCACGGACCGGGAGGAGGGGGCACTGTGCCAACCCAGACCCATCCTATGGAGTGGCGATGGTGGCCATCAGCTCCCCCCGAGATCCACTGCTCCGACGATGACGCATCTCTCAGTCAGCATCTGGTACAGTGTGGCACGGCACAAGTGCGCCGGGGCCCTCCAGCCCCAGAGGACGTCCGCCAGGGGCATCGAAGGCCATGGGATGTGGTAAAAAGCAAACTGCCTCCACCTCTAGATGTGCATCCTGAGGATCCTCGCTGGATCCTCGCCACTGCCGCCTGTCCTCCAGCCTCCAGCTGGTTCTCCAATTCTTCTCCGGGACCATCATCCAGCCTCATCTGGTCCGGTGCCTCCTCCTCGTCCTCCTCCTCCTTTGGTGTGGCCACCTGTTCCTCCTCCTCCTCCACCTTCACCTCCAGCATGTTACCCTGCTGCTGTGCTAGGTTGTGGAGGGCACAGCAGACCACCACAAAGCACCATCTGAACGGTTGAGGCATCGGAACCGCATATTGAGGGGTCCGATGCACCGCTCAATGACAGACCGGGTGACCGGATAGGCCTTGTTGCACCAGGTGTCCGGATCGGTCACCGGTCTCCCTACTTGCATTATCAGACAAGTCTTAAGCAGGTAACCCTTATCCCCCAAGAGCCAACCGGCTATCCTGGGTGAACAAAGAACAATACAGCACAGGAACAGGCCCTTTAGCCCCCCAAGCCTGTCCCGGTCATGATACCAACCTTTGCCAAAACCCTCAGCACCTCCTTGTGCCGTAACCCTCTATACCCATTCTATCCATGTGTTTGTCAAGATGCCTTTTGAACGCCGTCATTGCATTTGCTTCCACAACCTCCCCAGGCAACGCGTTGCAGGCACTCACCACTCTCTGCATAAAAACCTGCTTTGCACATCTCCTCTAAACTTTACCCCACAGACCTGAAACCCCCTGGTGACTGACCCAACTCTGCCCAGTGCCCCTATTCAAGGGGAAATAGTTAGAATCTAAGGTATCATGTGAATGCTGGCAGTAGAGGCATTGTATAATAAACGGATCCATGACACACATTTATGGCCAAATCCAGAATCTCAAACAAATAGTCCCATTCTACCCTGTCAAATGTTTTCTCTGCATCGAAGAGATGCTGGCCACAATTCTCCCAAAAGATTTCTAAGTTCATCTGGGGCAGATTTTTCAGGGAGTCTCCCTCCAGCTCTTCCGGCGCCTTCCCCACGGCTATTCACACTTGGTCAGATTTTTGGGCCCTGGGGAGTTTCTCACCGGTTTAGCCCACACTTACAATATTTTTTAGCACTGGGGAGCTAAACTCAGAAATTGGGCCGCCATTTTGAGAGGGTGCCCCGAGCTTGTGAGTCCCCCCTATACCCCCAACCCTGCCTGCACCCATGGGAAATGTCATTCACCACACACATGGGCACTACCCCACATCACCAAGTGAGGACACCCCAATATGGGGTCCCTGGGGCCCCTCTCTTCAGTCCCCCTAAACCCCCTTCCAGGACCCCCACCCATCACCCCAACCTCCTGGTGGCATGTACGTATTTACCCTGCACACCACCACCCTTCAAACCCCCCCCCCACCCTACTTTCATGGGCATGGTCCCACTTAGGCCCTGACCCTTGGCAGTGCCAGCCTGGCACATGGGCACCCTTGCACTGCCCCACCCAGGCAGTGCTCCAGCCACCTTGGCAGTGGCAGGGGGGCAGTGCCAGTGTGCCCACATTCAGGGGAAGGGCTATGGGTTCACCCTGCACTGACCCTGACCACCCAGGGGTCTCTGATGACCCAGAGAGCTCCCCCCGGGTGCCGTTCCGCCTGGTCCACATTTGTGTGGACCAGTACTGATCAGAGCCAGCTGCAGCCTTCCTGGGGAGGCCAGACAATCAAGCAGGGCCGGTGTATCCTGGGTAGGTATGTCTTAAGTAGGTTTAAGACCTACTTTCAGGAGCGCCGTTTGGTCCCAACCCTTATGGGTGGAGTTTCGACTCCGACATCTCGCATGACTTGGGTGAATCCAAGGTGCAGAGATTGGCAGGAGGCCCGTGGGAGGGCTCTCCCCGGATTCTCTGGCCACGTTGTTCTCGCGCTTGAGCACAACGCAGCCAGAGAATCGTGCCTCTCTAGCTCGGGTGTAGGAGAGGGGGAAAGTATAACATTCAAAAGATGACGTATATTAGCCGATATCTCACTAAAAGATTTGTTTCTTGGGGGTGGATTTGTAAGATTGAAGGAGCTGGGAGCGAAGTATGGGCTGGAGCAGGGGAGGCCATATTCGGGGTGTCGGACCAGCCAGAGTTGGAAACGGGTGCGGAGGCAGATGTTGTAGCCTTCATCTTGTTGATCGCCCAAAGGTGGATCCTGTTGGGATAGAGGTCAACCTCTCCACCCTGTGCCCTGGCGTGGCGGGGGGACCTGCTGGAATTCTTAACTCTTGAGAAGGTTAAATTTGAACTGAGGGGAAGGATGGAGGCGTTCTACAATTCATGGGCGTTATTCATTATGCACTTTCCAGAATTGGATAACATCGAACATTAGTTGGGGGGGGGGGGGGGTGTATGTCTTAATGGTGACTATGGGTGATTCCTGATTCCTTTTTGTTATTTGTTTATGCTAACATGCGGGCAGTTGTTTGGGGGTTTGGTGGGAGGATGGGATCGTTGTTGTTGAAATGGGGATTGACATTGTTTTCGTTACTGATTATTGTTTATTGTTGGTGGGTATAAATTTGGTAGAAAATATGAAAAAGGAGGAGAATAAAAATATTTATTTTTTTAAAATGAATCGATATCTGACGGCCCTTTACAAAACCTGTTTGGTCCTCTGAAATTATACTTAGAAGGCAAGCCTCTAACCAGAGGGCCAGAACCTTAGTGAGCAACTTAACATCACGATAACAAGCGAGATGGGTCAGTATGAACCGCAGTCGGTCGGGTCCTTGTCCCTTTAAGGAGCAAGGAAATAGAGAGTTGTATAAGGACCGGAGGAAGTGAACGTTGGGGTAGGGCGTTATTGAACATATCTAACAATAAAGGTGTGAGCTGTTCCGAGAACTTCTTATAAAATTTGATCGGAAACCACTGGGCCAGAGGCCTTACCAGCCCGCAGAAGACCAATTCGTTGGGTACCTCTTCATTCACCTGAGGAAGGAGCAGTGCTCCGAAAGCTAGTGTTTGAAACAAACATATTGGACTTTAACCTGGTGTTGTAAGACTTCTTACTGTGCTCACCCCAGTCCAACGCCGGCATCTCCACACATGGAGTATACATAGTGAGCATGAGACAAAATAAGGAGACATCCCTGTCATTCGGGTGCAATAAATGCCAGGGGTCTATGTAGGATCTTGCACAGGGCACACGGGTGGGAATGCTGGTCTTCCCTGTGCTCCTTGCGGAGTATGAGCTCCCCCACTAGGGATGGGGTATCTTCATTACCCAGTGTATATAAGGTCAGCCAATAAGGCACCAACCATTGAAGAACCTGGTTGGGGTCAACAGGAGAGTGTAAATATAGGGCACGATTCTCCAGAAAGGTTTCTAAGTGTTGTAGCAAGCGGGAATTGCCGTGCGCTTGCTGGCGCTTGGCCAGTGAGGCCGGCAACGCTATTCAACATTAATTGGTCCATTTAATGAGGCCTCACGAGCTTCGCACTGTAAATGAAGGCTCGACAGCTGATTCGCTGGGACCGCGCTCGCCAGTCTCCACTAACAAGGTCGAGCAGCACTTAAGCTGCACTTGCTCAGTGAACCCCAGCCAGTTCGCAACAATTGCGCTGAGGAGACCAGCCCCAAGAATCGGGGATGCTGATCTGAGAAGGTTACTAGACACAGTGGAGGCCAGGAGGGGTGTCCTGTTCCCCCAAGGGTCCAGGAGATTTCGCCATTGGGCAGCCAGTGCTGCCTGGGACGAGGTGGAGGCGGCTGTGAGCACCGGGAGTGTAACCAGGGGGACCAGCCTTCAGTGCAGGAAGAAGATCACTCGGCAGCACGATTGAGTATTGCCACCGCCCCCCCCCCCACCCCGTGACCTTTCCGCCACCACGGGAGCATCTACACCCCCTCCCCCTTCAACCCCCACCGCTGTGAACCACGCTGTTATGTTCCGTGTTCTCTGTCTAGCAAGGAATCTACAGAACTGCCAAACCCAGAATTTATTAATGTAGACATGGTAAGGTAACGATCAGATACAGAGCAAGTTATCAGAGTTTCTTTAGACTCCCCTGGAACTACCCCTATGCATGACTGTCCTCATCTTTTCCAGATCGTCGGATGTGCCCTGACTTATATCTGACACCACCTCCTGGTGGGAGGTCACACTGCTGAATACATGGTTGCCTATTGGTGGGAGGTCATGGAAGGCTGTGACTAGCTGCGTTCCACAGAGATCAGTTCTGAGGCCTTTGTTGTTGGTGATGTATATAAAATGTAACTGGTCTGATCTTCCGGTTGTGGCTATGCGGAGCTAAGCCGCATGTTCGGCAGCTCCCGCTTTAAAAGGACTTGTGGGCTCTTTTAAGGGCCCCAAACGGCGCTGATTCGCCGATTCCCGGTGGATAAAGGGGTCTGGAGCAAACCCCCCGGGATTTATGGTGCGGACTCGAAGTGGGGCGAGGAGAAAAACGGCAGCAGCTCCCCTGGAAAAGCGGGGGAAGGTGGACAAAATGGCAGCCGGTGGAGCCCCTGAGGAGTGGAGGCAGTGGGCTGAGGAGCAGCAGACAGCCCTTCTGCGCTATTTCACGGAGCTGAAAGGGGAGTTGTTAGAATCCCTGAAGGTGACGACGAGTAAGCTGCTGGAGACCCAGACAACCCAGGGTGCAGCGATACTTGAGTTGCAGCAGCAGGCCTCTGAGCGCGAGGAGGAGGTTTCGGCCCTCGTGGGGAAGGTGGAGATACACGAGGCGCTTCATAAAAAGTGGTAAGATCGGTTTGAGGAGATGGAGCTTCGGTCACGGAGGAAGAACCTGCGGATCCTGGGCCTCGAGGAGGGGCTGGAGGGGTCGGACCTGCCGGCCTATGTGGCCGTGATGTTGAACTCGCTGGTGGGGGCAGGATCCTTCCATCTGCCCCTTTAGCTGGAGGGGGCCCACAGAGTACTGGCCAGGCGGCCTAAGGCGAATGAACCCCCGCGGGCGGTGCTGGTGCGGTTCCATCGGTTCAGTGACCGGGAGTGTGTTCTCCGATGGGCCAAGAAGGTGAGGAGTAGTAAGTGGAAGAATTTGGTAGTGCGTATCTACCAGGACTGGAGGGCGGAGGTGGCCAAGCGGAGAGCCGGGTTTAACCGGACGAAGGCGATACTCCATGAAAAGCAGGTGAAGTTCGGCATGTTGCCGCCTGCGCACCTGTGGGTCACCTACAAGGACCGGCATCACTACTTTGAGTCCCCGGAGGAAGTGTGGGCCTTTGTGCAGGCTGAAAAGCTGGACTTGAACTAGAGATTGGGGGCTGTGGGAGTTTTTCTATTCATATATCATTGTTTATGCTGTAGCGGGTTATTCTGTTTGTTTCTGTTTTTTCTCTCACTTTTGGACGATGTGGGTTATGGTTTTGTGTTCTAAGGCGGGTACTGGGGTTTGTGGTTCATCTGTGTCTTTGTTTGTACGGAGTTGGTGTTGGGTTGGGACTGCGGTTTGGGAGCTGCGTTGGTGGGGTGGGGCAGTGTGAAAACGTGGGCTTTTCTCTGGTTTCCCGCGCTGCGGGACGAGGGGGTGGAGCTGGTGGCGAGGGGCGTGGTTATTAGACCGGGTTTCCCGCGCTGAAGCGGGGCCCAGGAGCTGATGCAGGGGAGGAGGGGGGACCTCATATCGGGAGGGGTCGGAGTTAGAGCGGGAACTGCCGGGGTCAGCAGAAGTCAGCTGGCTCACGGGAGTACAGTGGAGGGAGAGTCGCGACTAGGAGGGGTCCTAGCCTGGGGGGGGGGGGGGGGGGGGGGGGGGGGGATACCGGGTTGCTGCTGGATTGGCCAGGGAGGAGTTGGTGCGGGCGGGTCGGGGGGGGTCGGGGTGAGGTTCTATCGCCGTGGGAAACGGGCCGAATGGGTGATGGCCAGGGGCGAGCAGTCGATGGGCTATGGCTAGTCGACGGGGGAGGGGAGCAGGGTGCCCCCTGATCCGGCTGATTACGTGGAACGTGAGGGGGTTGAATGGGCCGGTTAAGCAGGCCCGGGTGTTTTCGCATCTGATGGGGCTGAAGGCGGACGTGGCCATGCTCCAGGAGACCCACCTGAAGGTGGCGGACCAGGTCCGTCTGAGGAAGGGGTGGGTGGGGCAGGTTTTCCACTCAGGGCTCGACTCGAAGAACCGGGGGGTGGCGATCCTGGTGGGGAAGAGAGTGGCGTTTGAGGCGTCTGAGGTTGTGGCTGATAGTGGCGGCAGATATGTGATGGTGAGCGGTAAGCTGCAGGAGGAGAGGGTGGTGTTGGTTAATGTGTACACCCCAAATTGGGATGATGCTGGTTTCATGAGGCGTATGCTGGGCCGCATTCCTGGCCTGGAGGTGGGGGGCTTGATCATGGGGGGGGACTTCAATACGGTGCTGGATCCCCTATTGGATCGTTCTAGTTCAAGGACAGGCAGGAGGCCGGCGGCGGCCAAGGTGTTGAGGGGGTTTATGGACCAGATGGGAGCAGTGGATCCCTGGAGGTTCGGGAGGCCGAGGGCTCGGGAGTACTCTTTTTTTCTCCCATATGCACAGGGTTTATTCCCGCATTGATTTCTTTGTTTTGAGCAGGGGACTGGTGGAGGAGGCCGAGTATTCGGCTATCGCGATTTCGGACCATGCTCCGCATTGGGTGGATCTGGAGATGGGGGAGGTGCGGGACCAGCGCCCGCTTTGGCGTCTGGATGTGGGGTTGTTGGCTGATGAGGAGGTGTGTAGGAGGGTTCGGGGATGTATCGAGAGGTACCTCGAGGTCAATGATACTGGGGTGGTCCAGGTGGGGATGGTGTGGGAGGCTCTGAAGGCAGTGATTAGGGGGGAGCTGATCTCCATGCGAGCCCATAGGGAGAGGGGGGAGAGGAGGGAGAGGGAGAGACTGGTGGAGGAGCTGTTGAGTGTGGATAGGAGGTACACGGAGGCCCCGGAGGAGGGATTGCTGGGGGAGTGGCGTAGCTTGCAGACCAAGTTTGATTTATTGACCACCAGAAAGGCGGAGACACAGTGGAGGAAGGCGCAGGGAGCGGTCTATGAGTATGGAGAGAAGGCGAGCAGGATGCTGGCGCACCAGCTTCGTAAGCGGGACGCGGCTAGGGAGATTGGTGGAGTGAAGGATAGAGATGGGAATGTGGTGCGGCAGGAGGCAGAGGTCAACGAGGTTTTTAGGGACTTCTATAGGGAACTGTACCGGTCGGAGCCGCCGGCGGTGGGAGGGGGAATGGAGTGTTTTTTGGACAGGCTCCGATTTCCAAGGGTGCAGGAGGAGCAGGTGGAGGGACTGGGGGCGCCGATCGAGTTGGAGGAGCTGGTCAGTGGGATTGGCCACATGCAGTCGGGGAAAGCGCCGGGACCGGATGGGTTCCCGGTTGAATTTTATAAGAAATATGCGGACCTGCTGGGCCTTGGTTAGGACCTTCAACGAGGCATGGGAGGGGGGTGTTCTGCCCCCGACGATGTCTCGGGCGCTAATCTCCCTGATCCTAAAGCGCGATAAGGACCCCTTGCAGTGCGGATCATACAGGCCGATTTCACTGCTGAATGTAGACGCCAAGTTGCTGGCGAAGATCTCGGCCACTAGAATAGAGGACTGGGTGCCGGGGGTGGTACATGAAGATCAGACGGGTTTTGTGAAGGGGAGGCTGAACACTAACGTGCGAAGGCTGCTAAATGTGATAATGATGCCGGCAGCAGAAGGAGAGGCGGAGATTGTGGTGGCATTGGATGCGGAGAAGGCCTTTGACAGGGTTGAGTGGGGGTACTTGTGGGAGGTGTTGGAGAGGTTCAGGTTTGGGGTGGGGTTTATTAAATGGGTGAGGTTGCTGTACGAGGCCCCGATGGCGAGTGTTGCGACAAATGGGAGGAGGTCTGAGTACTTCAGGCTCCACCGTGGGACGAGGTGGGGTGCCCCCGTCCCCCTTGCTTTTTGCGTTGGCAATTGAGCCTCTTGCCATGGCTCTTTTTGTTTTTGTTTCAGTGCCTCCCCATTTTCGTTCCGAGGGCCTTTTTTAGGAGGGTGAACAGCAGCATTCTGGGATTTGTTTGGGCGCACAGGACTCCGAGGGTAAGGAGGGTCTTTTTGGAGCGGGGCAGGGATAGAGGGGGGCTGGCGCTGCCCAACCTCTCTGGGTACTATTGGGTGGCTAACGTCTCGATGGTACGTAAGTGGGTAATGGATGGGGAGGGGGCAGCACGGAAACAGATGGAGATGGCGTCCTGTGGAGGCACGAGCCTGAAGGCACTGGTAACGGCGCCGCTGCCGCTCCCTCCAACGAGGTACACTACGAGCCCTGCGGTGGCGGCTACCCTCAAAATTTCAGAGCAGTGGAGGCGACACAGGAGGGAGGTGGGGGGCTCGGTGGAGGCCCCGCTGCGGGGGAACCACCGATTTGTCCCAGGGAACATGGATGGTGGGTTCCTGGGGTGGCACAGGGCGGGCATTAGGAAGTTGGGAGACCTGTTTATTGACGGGAGGTTCGCGAGCTTGGTGAACTGGAGGAGAAGTTTGAGATCCCCCCGGGGAATATGTTCAGGTACCTTCAGGTCAAGACGTTTGCGAGGCGACAGGTGGAGGGGTTCCCTTTGCTGCCCCCGCGGGGGGTAAGGTGCTTTCGGGGGTGTGGGTCGGGGATGGGAAGGTGTCTGACATCTACCAGGTGATGCAGGAGGTGGAGGAGGCGTTGGTAGAGGAGCTGAAGGCTAAGTGGGAAGTGGAGCTGGGGGAGCAGATTGAGGAGGGGACATGGGCGGACGCCCTGGAGAGGGTGAACTCCTCCTCTTCATGTGCGAGGCTTAGTCTCATCCAGTTCAAGGTGCTGCACCGGGCCCACGTGTCCGGATCTAGGATGAGTAGGTTCTTTGGGGACGAAGACAGGTGCGTCAGGTGTTCGGGGAGTCCAGAGAACCATGCCCATATGTTCTGGGCATGCCCGGCACTGGAGGAGTTCTGGAAGGGGGTGGCGAGGGCGGTGTCGAGGGTGGTGGGATCCAGGGTCAAGCCAGGCTGGGGACTCGCGATATTTGGGGTTGGGGTGGAGCCGGGAGTGCAGGAGGCGAAAGAGGCCGATGTTAGAATTAGAATTAGAACAGTACAGCACAGAACAGGCCCTTCGACCCTCAATGTTGTGCCGAGCAATGATCACCAATGATGTCTTGGCCTTTGCGTCCCTGGTAGCTCGGCGGAGGATCTTGCTGCAGTGGAAAGATGCGAGACCTCCGAGTGTGGAGACCTGGATTAATGACATGGCGGGATTCATTCAGCTGGAGAGGGTCAAATTTGCCCTGAGGGGGTCGGTACAAGGGTTCTCTAGGAGGTGGCAGCCTTTCCTCGACTTTCTGGCTCAACGATAAGGTACTAGGTTAGCAGCAGCAGCAACCCGGGGGGGGGGGGGGGGGGGGGGGGGTGGGGGGGGGGAGGGGGATAGTGTTTAAGTTAATTTGCTTATTGTTAATTTATTTTTTTGTTTATTGGGGTTCGGGGGGTGTGGGGGGGTTTGTTATATGCGTTGTTACGGGTGCCGGGGGGTGTTTATTATTATTAATGTTCTTGTTCTTATTGTTTTGTTGATATATGTTGATATTTGTTTACATAGATGATTTGGAGTTGGGGACCAAGGGCAATGTGTCCAAGTTTGCAGATGACACTAAGATGAGTGGTAAAGCGAAAAGTGCAGAGGATACTGGAAGGTATCCTTGTATAAGGTGTTAGTGCGGCCACACCTGGAGTATTGTGTTCAGTTTTGGTCTCCTTACTTGAGAAAGGACGTACTGGCGCTGGAGGGTGTGCAGAGGAGATTCACTAGGTTAATCCCAGAGCTGAAGGGGTTGGATTATGAGGAGAGGTTGAGTAGACTGGGACTGTACTCATTGGAATTTAGAAGGATGAGGGGGGATCTTATAGAAACATTTAAAATTATGAAGGGAATAGATAGGATAGATGCGGGCAGGTTGTTTCCACTGGCGGGTGACAGCAGAACTCGGGGACATAGCCTCAAAATAAGGGGAAGTAGATTTAGGACTGAGTTTAGGAGGAACTTCTTCACCCAAAGGGTTGTGAATCTATGGAATTCCTTGCCCAGTGAAGCAGTTGAGGCTCCTTCATTACATGTTTTTAAGGTAAAGATAGATAGTTTTTTGAAGAATAAAGGGATTAAGGGTTATGGTGTTCGGGCCGGAAAGTGGAGCTGAGTCCACAAAAGATCAGCCATGATCTAATTGAATGGCGGAGCAGGCTCGAGGGGCCAGATGGCCTACTCCTGCTCCTAGTTCTTATGTTCTTATATATTTTTCAAAAAATTCCAATAAAAATAATTTTTTTTAAAAATGTAAGTGGTCTGATTAGTACGTTCGCAGACAACACAAAAATTGGTGGAGTTGCGGATAGTGAAGAGGATACAGCAGGATATAAACTGGTTGGAGTCTTGGGTGAAGGAATGGCAGATGGAGTTTAATCCGGACAAGTGTGAGGTAATGCACTTTGGAAGGTCCAATGCATGTAGGAATACACAATAAATGGTAGAACTCTTGCGAGTACTGACAGGCAGAGAGATCTGGGCGTACATGTCCACCGATCACTGAAAGTGGCAACGCATGTGGTTGAGGTGGTCAAGAAGGCATACGGCATGCTGGCTTCGTCAGTGGGAGCATTGAATATAAAAATTGGCAAGTCATGTTGCAGCTGTACAGGACCTCAGTTAGATGCTGTGGTATGAAGAGGCAAGAGTTCAGCTCCTTTTTCACCAACACACCTTTAATGGTTCAAACTCACTCTGCACAGAACTCTACAGATCATCACAAGCTCCAGAGTCCACCTGAAGCCCCTTTACATATCAGTGTCAATCATTGAACACTTAACATAAATGAGACAACCATTGAACACTTAACATAAATGGGACAACTAATTGCAATGTCTCTTAACCCATTACTTAACACGCCATACTACCAGAAGGATGTGGATGCTTTGGAGAGGGTACAGAAGTGGTTTATTAGGATGTTGCCTGGTATTGTATATAAATGTATATATACGTTCTATGTATATAAAATGTAACTGGTCTGATTAGTACATTCGCAGACAACAGAAAAATTGGTGGAGTTGCGGATAGTGAAGAGGATTGTCAGAGGATACAGCAGGATATAAACTGGTTGGAGTCTTGGGCCTCAAGGCAACAAAGGCCTCAGAACTGATCTCTGTGGAATGCCACTAGTCACAGCCTTCCATGACCTCCATGACCATTAGCTATGAGGAGAGGTTAGATAAACTCAGTCTGTTCTCACTGGAACAACGGAGGTTGAGAGGCGACCTGATAGAGGTCTACAAGATTATGAGTGACATGGACAGAGTGGATAGTCAAATGCTCTTTCCTAGGGTAGAGAGTTAAGTACTATGGAACATACATTTAAAGTGCGTGGGGAAAAGTTTAGAACAGATGTGCGAGGCAAATATTTTTACAGAGGGTGGTAAATATGGAACGCGCTGCCTGGGGAGGTGGTGGATAGCGGCATTTAAGAGACATCTAGACAAATATATGAATAAGGTGGGAATGGAAGGCTATGGACTCCTTAAGTGCAGACGGTTTTAGTTTAGGTAGGCCCCATGGTCGGCGCAGGCATGGAGGGCCGAAGGGCCTGTTCCTGTGCTGTATTGTTCTTTGTTCTTTGTTGTCACGCTGCTGAGTACATGTAATATTATCTACAGGCATATCATTACATCCCACTTCCTTCGGAGATATTGATATTTGTTGACAAACATGATTTCTATCTTTACTTTAAACATTGGTAATATGCATAAACAATATAACAGATTTAACTAGGGTGCCCATCAACGTGATATGCCTGGTAGTTGTCTGTCCCTTGCACACAGCTGATTGTGCCTTCCTCCTGGGATCACCCCTGTGACCACTTGGTCTGCTGCCAGCCTTTTCGTATCTTGCTTCGTATCCTCTTTATACTGTACCTTTGAAAGGCACGCATGTGGTGAATGTATTATACCAATAATCCACCAGTGTATTTGTATCTGTGCTGTTGCCCTTGTGGGCTTCTCCTATGGGTTATTGTATGGCATTATCCATAGGGGAACATGTTGGCGCATGTATGGGCTCCGCCCATGGCTCCTCCCCATGAAGGGAGGTATAAAGAGCAGTCGACCTGTAGGCGGTTCTCAGTATTGGTTCAATCGCAGGCAGGCTCTGTTCTAAGTTGATTAAAGCCACGGTTTACTTCTACTCTTGTCTCGAGTGAATTGATGGTCGCATCAATTTAATCAACTTAAATGCAACTATGGAATCGGCCCTCAAACTTGCCCGACTGGCCAGGGGTGTTGGGACTGGCCGCAGAAATAGCAGGGTAGCCCCCCCCCCCCATGATGGGCGGGCGGCCGCGCGGCACAGGCCTGGGGTAGTCTTTGGTCGGTGTTCCACGAGGGGGTCGCGTGGTCAGCCGGGAGCGGGTTAAGGCTCTGGAGCGCTACTTCCAGAGAGGAGGCTAACTTTACCGTCTGATCCAGTTCCAGGGCCAACACCCAGCACTGCCCAGCCCATAACACGAACTGCAGCCAAAGTTTGCCTGGCCAAGTCCAAGAACTCTAACTCACAGGCCCGATCCTCAGAATCACAGGCCCGCAGACCCCGCAGTATGGCAGCGTGTCTGATGACACCGCCCCCTGCAGACGCGTCATCAGCCTCGTGCTATCCATGAGGGAAGCCATCTTCCAGCCCTCACAGCACGTGCGACTCACGGGGGCCGCCATCTTGGACGCCATCTTCCTCACCACCCGCCACGCTCGACCAACGGGGGCAGCCATCTTGGCCGCCATCTGCTACGCCGCTCGACGGGTCCGATCAACAAGGGCAGCCATCATGGAGCCGCCCCAGCACCTCCGACCACACCGACTACCCGCAACTCACCGCGGTCACCCTGGACCAGTCGCGACCCAAGCACCTCCAGAGCTCTATGATGACCGTCTGGGTAAACGGGCACGAGACGCCTTGCCTTTTCGACTCCGGGAGCACAGAGAGCTTCATTCACCCGGACATGGTAAGACGCTGCTCGCTCACAATTTTACCGGCACCAAACCATCTCCCTCGCCTCTGGGTCGCACTCGGTGCAAATCCAAGGGTGCACTACCGCAACCCTAGCAATACAGGGCACCGAGTACGCCAATTTTAAATTATATGTGCTCCCAGACCTCTGCGCTCCTCTCCTAGTGGGACTAGATTTCCAATGTAACCTCAGGAGCCTAAACCTGAGGTTCGGGGGGCCCCTACCCCCACTCACCATATGCGGACTCGTGACCCTAAAAGTTGACCCTCCCCCACTCTTCGCAAACCTCACCGCTGACTGCAAACCAGTTGCTACCAGGAGCAGGCGGTATGGCAGACAGGACAGGACTTTTATCAGGTCCGAGGTCCAGCGACTCTTGCGGGAGGGAGTCATCGAGGCCAGCAATAGCCCCTGGAGAGCTCAGGTGGTGGTCATCAAGACCGGGGAAAAGAACTGGATGGTTGTAGATTACAGCCAAACCATAAACCGGTACACGCACCTCGATGCGTACCCCCTTCCATGCAGACATGGTAAACCAGATCTGAAGTCTGCGTACCACCAGTTCCCAATCCGCCCGGAGGACCGCCACTACACGGCTTTTGAGGCAGACGGCCGCCTTTTCCACTTCCTCCGGGTCCCCTTTGGCGTCACGAACAGGGTTTCGGTGTTCCAAAGAACAATGGACCGAATGGTGGACCAGTACAGGCTGCGGGCCACATTTCCGTACTTGGACACTGTCACCATCTGCAGCCATAATCAGCAGGACCATGATGCCAACCTCCACAGATTTATCCAAACCGCCCAAACCCTAAACCTCACGTACAACAAGGAGAAATGCGTTTTACGCACAACCAGACTAGCCATCCTCGGCTACGTCGTGGAAAACGGGGTTCTAGGACCCGACCCTGACCGCCCCCTCCTGCAACTTCCCCTCCCCCACTGCCCCAAGGCCCTGAAGAGGTGCCTCGGCTTCTTTTCATATTATGCCCAGTGGGTCCCCAACTATGCGGACAAAGCCCGCCCACTGATCAGGGCCACCATCTTCCCACTGGCGGCTGAGGATCGCCCAGGCCTTCAGCTGCATCAAGGCGGGCATCGCCAAAGCCGCGATGCGCGCAGTGGACGGGTCTGTCCCCTTCCAGGTGGAGAGCAACGCATCAGAGTTCGCTCTCGCCGCTACCCTCAATCAAGCAGGCAGACCGGCAGCGTGTTTTTCGCGCACCCTCACCACCTCCGAAATTCGGCACTCCTCAGTCGAGAAGGAGGCCCAAGCCATCGTGGAAGCCGTACGGCACTGGAGGCACTACCTCGCTGGTAGGAGGTTTACCCTCGTCACCGACCAACGATCGGTAGCCTTCATGTTCGACAATACGCAGCGGGGCAAAATCAAGAACGATAAGATCTTGAGGTGGATGATCGAACTCTCCACCTATAATTACGATATAGTATATCGTCTTGGGAAGCTCAATGAGCCCCCAAATGCCCTGTCCCGCAGCACATGTGCCAGCGCGCAAGATGACCAACTAAGGGCTATCCACGATGACCTCTGCCACCCGGGGGTCACCCGGCTTATCCACTATATCAAGGCCCACAACCTGCCCTACTTCACCGAGGAGGTCAGAGCCATGACCAGGGACTGCCAGATCTGTACGGAATGTAAACCGCACTTCTTTCGACCAGATAAGGCCCACCTGGTAAAGGCATCCCGGCCCTTTGAGTGCCTCAGTATCGGCTTCAAAGGGCCCCTCCCCTCCAATAACCGCAATACATATTTCCTCAATATTATTGATGAGTTCTCCCAGTTCCTCTCTGCAATCCCTTGCCCCGACATGACCACGTCCACCGTCATTAAAGCCCTACATAGTGTCTTCACCCTGTTTGGTTTTCCGAATTATGTCCACAGTGACCGGAGCTCGTCGTTCATGAGCGACGAACTGCGTCAGTACCTACTCAGTAAGGGCATTGCCTCGAGCAGGACTACCAGTTATAACCCCAGGGGAAACGGGCAGGTGGAGAGGGAGAACGCGACGGTCTGGAAGACCATCCTACTGACCTTGCGGTCCAGGAATCTCCCAGTTTCCCACTGGCAGGAGGTCCTCCCCTATGCACTCCACTCTATTAGGTCCCTACTTTGCACAGCCACAAATGAGACCCCTCATGACCGCCTGTTTGTTTTCCTTAGGAGATCCACCTCAGGGGCCTCGCTTCCGTCCTGACTGAAGACACTGGGGCCAGTCCTACTCAGAAAGCACGTCAGGAGCCATAAGTCCGATCCTCTGGTAGAGAAGGTCCAGCTCCTACACTCCAACCCCCAGTACGCTTATATCGAACACCCCGATGGCCGCCAGGATACAGTCTCCCTCCGGGACCTGGCGCCCGCCTGTTCCACCACCACCACCACTGTCCCACCACCATAACCCGCCCAACCTACCGTGACCAGCCCTATACCGTGACCACCCCTATATGGCTCCCGCGCGGCTCCCGCGCTCCCTCCCGCCCGCCTTCCCCCCTTCACCGATCCACAGGAATGAAGCTCCAGAAGAGACGCTCCCGGAGTCCACGTCTGTACCCGCACCGGCGCACCTCACTACCGATGCCAGCATGGACGAGTTTGACACCCGGGCCAGCAACAATGCCTGAGCTTCGGCGATCACAGCACACAATCCGTGCGCAGGACCGGCTGAACTTATGAACCCGTCACCCCCGCCGGACTTCATTTTTTAACAGGGGGTGAATGTGGTGAATGTATTATACCAATAATCCACCAGTGTATTTGTATCTGTGCTGTTGCCCTTGTATTTGTATCTGTGCTCTGCTGTTGCCCTTGTGGGCTTCTCCTATGGGTTATTGTATGGCATTATCCATAGGGGAACATGTTGGGGCAGGTATGGGTCCGCCCATGGCTCCTCCCCATGAAGGGAGGTATAAAGAGCAGTCGACCTGTAGGCGGTTCTCAGTATTAGTTCAGTCGCAGGCAGGCTCTGTTCTAAGTTGATTAAAGCCACGGTTTACTTCTACTCTGGTCTCGAGTGAATTGATGGTCGTATCAACACAACCGGGATTGCCACGCGCGTGTCACTAGCTTCTTCTTTGTATGTGTCTTCCAACGATAGTGTTTACTGCTTCGTTGTGTGTTTTTGTCTCTTCTGTCTCTGGCTTGTTAATCATCAAATTACTTTTTTCTCTTTTGTTTCTGTCAGTGGGATGAGCTAGCTCTCAGTCTTCTCCTCTTCCTCCTTCTTGTTTTAACATTAATTTGCAAAATTAATTTTGCATGTTTGTGTTTGGCAGCCCCTGGTTCGGTGCTGGGCTGAACCCTGTGCATGGAATTATGCAGACGCTCAGATGGCACCATGGGATTGTGTGACATGCTCAATTCTGCACCCTCATCTGGAGGTTGGAACACCTCGCGCTCTGGTGCCTGGGTGGAAGCTACATCTACGACAGCAGGTGCTGTCCCTTCTTGACTTGCTGGAGCAACGATCAATGGCTCCTCGAAATGATGATGCAAACACTCTCTGACCCTGATGGTTCAGGCGTTGGGTTTTCTTGGTCTTGCTCGAGTATATGTGCGTGATCCGTCGAGCTGTATAACGAGATGGTCATCAATTCCTCCCACTCATCTTCCGGTGGTGACCTCGAGCAGCAGGGATTCAACTACCGGATCCATTTCAGAGGCCTGAGATGATTCACTAAGTGGCTCTGGATTTATGTCCAGTCCTATCACCTCATCACATCCTCAAAACCATCTTACTAGCATTTGGTCATTACTCTCCGTTGACTCCCCCTCGGCATCGTCATTTTTGTCATCATCAAAGCTAATATCATCGTATTCATCATCAATATCTTCCCACTCGTTATTATCACTACCTTTGCACTGATCAACAATATCCTCGTGCTCATCATCTTCGTATGAATCAGAGTTAGCAACCTCATATTCACTATTGTCATGCTATTAATGTCATCATACTCACCATCACCATGTTCCGAGATGTATTACACTGCTCGTGGAAGTATGTGCTCATGCAGAAATAACCAATTCCTAAATCAGCAGTGAGTCTTGCTGCAGAGCTTCTATCTAACACTCTGGGCGCGATTCTCCGCAAATGCGGAGAGTCGTAAAGGCTGCCGTGAAACCGGCCGTGTTTCACAGCAGCCTCCGCGCCCCCTCCCGGGACCCGATTCACCCCCCCCGGTCGGGGCTAGCATCGCGGCCCCGGGAAGAACGGCAGCGCGGGCTTAGCGAATGTTCGCTAAGCCCGGCCGCCAAGACTCACGGCGGCTGACGCGCACGATGACATCAGCCGCGCATGCGCGGGTTTGGACGGCTCCAACCCGCGCATGCGCGGATGACGTCATCACGCATATGCGTCAAACCCCCGCATGCGCGGTCCGTCATGCCCCTCAGCCGCCCCGCGGACTGATCCTGCGGGGCGGCGGAGGGACAAAGAGTGCGCGGTAATCGGACCCGCTGCCCGCGATCGGTGGGCACCGATCGCGGGCCCATGCCACCCTTAGCAAGGCCGTGGTGCGGCCGTGCCAATCGGTGGCATGGTTGTGCAGAACGGCACTTTGCGGCTGTTTTCACGAACTGTGATAGCACGTGGGTTTAAATTCGTGAAAACGGCCGTAAAGGCCTGGGAAATCGGCCCATTGGATAGGGGAGAATCGCTGCTCGCCGTAAAAAAACGGTGAGCAGCGATTCGTGTCGTGGGGCGGCCGAAGTGGGGGAGAATAGCGGGAGGTCGGGAAAAATGTCGGGAAGGCCCTCCCGCTATTCTCCGACCCGTTGTGGGGGGTGGAGAATCGCGCCCTCTATACTTTCAACATCAGGAGAAGGGAAGAAATTGAAAAAAATATTTATTTAGCACAGTTTTCATGACTACCTGACGAGCAGCCCAAGCCTCATGCGACTGTCTGAGTCGAATGATTTTCATTGAGACATTTTTTAATTCTTCCAGTCAATGTGGCAGCCCATGATTCCCGTAATTGTAAATATGAAGAAGCCAGCCGCACCAGGCCACGACTCCATCTGGTATGTTTTTACGAGCATTTAATTTGTGAAGCACTCATTCGATTCAAACTTAAATTCCAGAATGAAACTCAGTGGCTGAAAGCTTATTGCAACATGCTGGAGATGCTGGTGGGAGGTCACACTGCAGAGTACATGTGATATTATCTACGGGCATATCACCACACATGCGTGTGGCTAATGATGCTCCCTCTATGTGTCGCCTCAGGAAAAGCTCTCCCAAAATTGCTAGGAGGGGGCTAGATTCGGCCCATCGAGTCTGCACCGGCTATTGGAAAGAGCACCCTTCCCAAGGTCAACACCTCCATCTTATCCCCATAACCCAGTAACCCCACCCAACACTAAGGGCAATTTTGGATACTAAGGGCAATTTATTATGGCCAATCCACCTAACCTGCACATCTTTGGACTGTGGGAGGAAACCGGAGCACCCGGAGGAAACCCACGCACACACGGGGAGGATGTGCAGACTCCACACAGACAGTGACCCAAGCCGGAATCGAACCTGGGACCCTGGAGCTGTGAAGCAATTGTGCTATCCACAATGCTACCATGCTTACTGACTGACCCATCCCTCCCACTGACCACATGTCCATTCTCCCACAGGCCCTCCAGCCGATGGCTCCGGCCCATCCCAGACAGCATCTTCCCCAGCCTCCCAAGAGACCATCTTGGAGAACTCAGAGGATGCCACCATAATAGTCGCGGCACAGCTGTCATCCCCAGCCTTCATCAACGTAGATGCATACACATTGGTGGGAAATGTTAGTGCTCAGGCATCTGAGGCACAATCTGGTGAGCACCACACTGCTGGTGATGCACATCAGGTGGAGGCAGGAACCCCCAGGCGAGACAGCAGTTGGAGGGCTGCTAGATCCCAAGACCCAGCTGGATCCCAGCCTGGTGTTGAGCCTGTGGAACAGCGGTACCTGAAGCTGATGGAGACGATAGGGAGCGGCCAGGACATTCAGAGGGGGATGTCAGCAACACTCCAGCATGTCCATAGCTGATTGGAGGAGTCCTAGAGGCTACGGGCGCAGGAGATTTTGCCGGCAATGCGTGGCAGTGAGACCAACACTGCTCGGGTGGCAACCACAGTGGAGAACCTGCTGCACAACATAAGTACCATTAGTAAAGGTGTCCAAGGCATCACGCAGTCGATGACCACCATGGCAGAATGTCCAACTCACTGGAGGATGTGACCCAGTTCCAGGCTGGTCTTGATGAGCATATCCCAGTCACAGGTGGGCATTGCCGAGGTGCTTTAAAGCATCGCCCAGTCACTGAGGAGCACCGTTGAGGGCATCGACACAATGGTGCAGATCATGGGGAACCACTAGGCCTGGCAGAGCTAGATGATGCAGGGGCAGCCGAGGCTCGAACCAGCTGCCCCTTCATCCCAAGGTGAACCCCAGGGGCCTATGGGCACCAACCGGGTGGAGGGGGACGCTGGGTGCCAAACCGGACCCGTCCCATTGAGTGGAAATGGTGGTCATCACCTCTCCTGAGCTCCATCCCAGTGATGAGGCTGCGTCACGCAGTCAGCGCACGGGACAGGGCGTCACGGCTGTGCATGTGCTGACGACAAGGGAGCCAGGGCCTTTCAGCCCCAGAGACCCCAGAGGACGCCTGCCACGGGCATCGAATTGTGAAGTTGTACGAATTAAGTAATGGCATGATGGGAACATCGGTCAACTGCTTGGTACAATGTGAGAAAGGCTGACTCCGCATAACTTAAAGCATGAATAAGATTAGAGAAGGTCAAGCTATTCCAAAATGCCTTGACCTCTGTAGATTCTGATAAGGTTAACTCATGATGAGCCAGGGCTGTAAGTGTAAGACAAGATAAGGTCAGGGAAGGAATAATCGACCTTTTAATGTTTTATCAAAGGACAAGATAATGGTATGAGTGATGAGACAAAGAGTCCTAGGAGGTCAGCAGGTTGTGCCATGTTTTAGGACATTGCTTATGTTTCCACTTCTGATCGAATTCCTGACGAAGCTGTAGTCACGTAATCTTGATAACGATAAAGTATAAATATTGAACTGATTCTCTGTGTAAGCGCGGACTTGAGGAAAAATAAGCAATGGGTACCAACTGCTCTCTGAACTCAAGTTGCAGCCAAAACTGGATGCGGTCTTTTCGTAAATAAAGACTACTTATTTTGTCGAAACTAACTTTGTTGAGTCTTTCTACCACAGTCCAGAAGCAGGAAAAATATTGAAAAACATTTGGCACTGCGAGCAAATACCAATACCCTGGGTGAATTCCGTGGGGGACTGAAGAAGTAATCGAGCCACGACCTGGAGGGAAGAAACGGACTCCGGCACAAGGTAAGATTCACCTTTAAACCCCAGGAACTATGTTTGATCATGGCACAATGTCCTTCCTGTAAAGACGACCCAGAAGGGTTTACTGAATTTTTGAGACGAACTGCGACCATGTACGGGGCTAGCGCACGTGATCAGTATTCACTGATTTATTCATCACTTCCCCCAGAGATAGGGGAAAAGTGGAAAAATAAACTGGGACTTCACGGGGTAACATGGGGAGCCTTCAGCACCGTGCACCAGACTGAGAAGGATCAGCGCGCTTTAATGTTCCCAGCACTGAAACGGGCTCTCCGTTAGCCCGTGGACATCTCCAAACTCCTTGACTGCACTCCCACTCCTAAGGAAGATGGTTCAGAATTTTTTGACCGCTTCTGTGGCGGCCACACTTTTTACTCCGGGGATATTGCTTTTAATGAGGAAACACAGTCTCCCCAATTGAATGCCCTACTAATGCAGGTCTTGCCTGACCACGTAGCGTCCAGTATTAACACTATAGAACATAGAACATAGAACAGTACAGCACAGAACAGGCCCTTCGGCCCTCAATGTTGTGCCGAGCCATGATCACCCTACTCAAACCCACGTATGCACCCTACACCTGTAACCCAACAACCCCCCCTTAACCTTACTTTTATTAGGACACTACGGGCAATTTAGCATGGCCAATCCACCTAACCCGCACATCTTTGGACTGTGGGAGGAAACCGGAGCACCCGGAGGAAACCCACGCACACAGGGGGAGGACGTGCAGACTCCGCACAGACAGTGACCCAGCCGGGAATCGAACCTGGGACCCTGGAGCTGTGAAGCATTTATGCTAACCACCATGCTACCCTGCTGCCCCTAATAACATGAATTGGTCTGACAGTTCTAAATATTAAATTGAACGGGCTGTGTCTTATTATTAGAGCAATGGTCGCAACCGTGAGGCCTGTTACAAAGACACTAGAATTAAGTCTGAGTTTGTCCAACGTCCCTCTCAAAGAAGACCTCCTAATGGTCAAGCCTCTCAGACTGATTCACATTACTATCACCCAGATTGCCTGGACCCTCCAGAATTTGGTTACTGCTCACAGGCTGCTTTCCCCTGCACTCCACGCACGGAGGATTTTGACTGCACTCCTCCGCGTCGCCCTGTAGCCAAATATATTTGTCACTTGCTTCAACTGTCAACGGACAGGGCACTACGCTAGGGATTGTCCAGCTCCCAACGACAAGGTAGATTTCAACCCCGTCAGCGGATGCTCTTCACTTCCTCTCACCCCTATTGACTAGCCCGATCGAACTTTCCGGTCCTCTCAGCGGACCACTCTGACGAGCCCATCGCTACGATTTACATCGAAGGCGTCCCTATCCCCTTCCTAATTGACACCGGCGTGACTAATTCTACGTTAGACTGGACATTAATTCAGAAGCACAGATTTCCCCTCTCTGATAAGCACGTGGAACTTGCTGGTTTTATGGGGGAAGATGCTGTTTATCCACTTACGAAGTCACTCTCTGTTCAATTTGAGGGCCGCAAATGTTGCATCCCTTTCACGGTTACCCGGGTCCTTGGTGTCAACCTGGCCGGACGGGATTTGCTGTGTCCCTTGCAGGTAGAAATTGTTTGCCTTGATAACGGCATTACAATATCAGCTATCCCGCAGGCCCAGCTTCGGAATTCCCCCTTTTCGCTACTCCACAGTGGTAGTCGGTTGATTTTGATCCCTCCCCCTTTTCCCCTCCCTTAGATATTCCTAATCCACATGTAACTCTTTGCTACGATCACATGGGTTCTGATGCACGATCAATAACTCCAGAAGCGAGATTGGTGACAATTGAAGGCTTTATTGCACTAGATGTTTACCCCAGCAGCGCAGGTACAGAAGGCAGCTGGTGGGGAATCACGGACTCTTACACTCCGCCTTACTGGGCGGAACCAGCAGGCAGGCTTCACCAATGAAAATGAAGTGAAAATGAAATGAAATCACTTATTGTCACGAGTAGGCTTCAATGAAGTTACTGTGAAAAGCCCCTAGTCGCCACATTCCGGCGCCTGTCCGGGGAGGCTGGTACGGGAATTGAACCGTGCTGCTGGCCTGCCTTGGTCTGCTATAAAAGCCAGCGATTTAACCCAGTGTGCTAAAGCAGTCGCTCAGTCAGCAGTCTCAGGTACCTCCCACACCAATGGTCTTACAGCATATTCAGAGGTACTGTAATACCTCTAACACCGGCTACCACAGGATGCTCGTCTGAGTTGGAGAGCATTTACAGAGAGGCCCTTGGTATTCTACAACCCGTTTCCTTTGTTGGCCTCGCTGAGGGAAAATAAGGTTCTGCCTTTCTTGTTGAGGTACCCCACGGGCTCTGGTATCAGTCGGGACTCGTGGCACCCCACGTGACCATTACTGTCAACGAAGGCTACAGTGCCAAATCCTTGGGATTTCTGGCAGCTGTACTACAAGGACAGGCTGATCCTTCCTTTACTGGATGGCAAACCTTCCCTCAGGGCACTTTAGAATATTTTCCCCAACCTTTTTGTCTCAATAGTGCATTGCAGCACCATCGGTCAGTCCAGTCTCCTATTTCGGGAGTCCCTGCGGATTTATGGGCGGCTTCCAAACACGAAGTTGGTCTCACCAATGTACCTCCCGTTGTTATTAAAGTCAAGCCTGATATGCCCTTGCCCTCCATTTCACAGTACTCTTTACACCCCGAGGCTGAAGAAGGAGTCCCGGTCATGATCCTTCAACAGGGAATTTTGATGCCATGCCAATCGCCCTGCAATACCCCAATTCCTCCGGTTCCTAAGATGAGTAGACCATCTGAATGGCGTTAGGTCCAAGACCTCTGACGTATTAATCAGATTGTGGAACCCTTAGATCCCAAACCCAGCTACGATCCTTCGTAATGTCCCACCTGAAGCGACTGTTTTTACCCTTGCGGATTTACAACATGCCTTTTTTGCGATACCCCTCGCCCCTGAATCACAGTATTTGTTTGCCTTCACATTTAAGGGCAATCAGTACACTTGGACTAGGCTCCCACAGGGCTTTATTCATTCTCCAACCCTCTTCTCACAGGCACTGCACTCCCAGTTAGCAACATTAGCACCTCCTGGTGGGTCCACCATCATCCAATATGTTGATGATTTACTCCTTGCCAGCCCTGACTTTGGCACTAACCAGCGTGACACCGTTTTCCTGCTCACCGGTCTCCATTCGTGAGGATATGTGATCCCGCCCGCTAAAGTTCGTAAAGGCCAACGGCAGGTCAAATTTTTGGGTGTCCTAATAAGTGCAACTGATCATTCCCTTACTCAGGAACGTATTAATCCTATATTACAGACCCCATTTCCTACCTCGCCCAAGCAGGTGAGAGCCGTTTTAGGACTGATGAACTTTTGCAGACAATGGATTCCGAATGTTACTGTCCATACAAAAGAACTTACTCCTTACTCCTCTCAAAATGCTCCTCTTAAGTTTGAACTACCCGATTCAGCAAAGCAATCTTTTGTTACTCTCAAAAACGCCCTGGCTACCTCCCCAGCGCTAGGACGACCTATGTATGACAGACCTTTTCAGTTGTACATTAATGTTCTTGATAAATGCGCCACTGGTGTTCTTACACAAGAACGCGGTGACCAGCGTCGTCTGGTCGCCTACTATTCTACTAAATTGGATCCTGTAGCTTGCAGTCTACCTCCCTGCACTCAAATTCTTACGGCTGTCCATTTGTTAACGCAGGCAGCCTCTAATCTGACCCTTCACCAGCCAGTACAAGTGCATACCTCACACTCTATTATGGCTCTCCTAACGTCTCAGCAAACCCAGCATCTGACTCAAGCTCACTTGAGCCACTATGAGGTTTCACTATTGCAGAACCCCTACCTCTCTTTTCATTACTGTTCCAGCTTAAATCTTGCTAACCCACTGCACGATTGTTTGCTTAGGAATCACTTCTTTACTGCGCCTCGCCCGGATTTAACGGATCGGCCTATTGAAAATCCAGATTTCATTTTTTATGTTGATGGCAGCTCCTCCATTTCTCTCACTGGTATCCCACAGTCAGGATATGCCGTTGTAACAGACACTGAAGTTCGGGAAGCAGCTGCCTTCCAGATCCCTGTATCTGCACAAAAAGCCGAGCTATTCGCCCTTACTCGAGCGTGTATTTTGGTCACAGATAAAGTGCAAACGTTTACACCGATTCTAGGTATGCTTTTGGCGTGACCCACAATTTTGGCCGCCTCTGGCAACAACGACGCTTTCTCACCTCTGCGGGGGCTCCCATTCAAAACGCTCTTTGGGTTAAAAATTTCCTCGATGCTGTTCAACTTCCTCATCAATTGCCAATTATTAAATGTACTGCTCACACGAAGGGAGACACTCCTGTACAATTGGGGAATGCCCGTGCTAATTCAGCTGCTAAGGCGGCGGCTCCATCGGCCTCTTTGATTGTTCCCAGTGGGGCTAATCAGGCTCTAAATCAGGTCCCTGCATTAGGAACGAAGGGCATGCCAGAGATAACTGAGGTTCAAAATTTACAGAGGGACGCCTCTGATTCTGAGCGCACACTATGGAAGTCAATGGGGTGTTCGCACTCCTTGACACGAGACCTCTGGCTGACTCCAGTTGGTCAATTTTGTATTCTGAATTCTTTATTGCCGGTACGTATTGATTATTTGCATTCTTGTATCCATCTAGGCAAAGGAGGGAATGGTACAGCTACTCCTAAAAACTTGGTGGCACCCAGATTTGAATACAGCAGCGCAAACGCGGCTGGATCGATGCCTCATTTGCATGAAAAATAATAAGGATAAAGGCATTAAATGCACTCCAGGAACCATTCCCTTGCCATATGGCCCTTTTGCCTGTATACAGCTTGACTTTATTGAATTACCAAAAGTACAGCGCTATAAATATTGTTTAGTAATAATCGATGTATTTAGTAAATGGATTGAAGCCTTCTCCACCACGAATTGTACTGCACATACGGTGGTGAAATTGTTGTTAACAGAAGTTATTCCCCGTTTTGGGGTACCCAAAATGGTGAGCTCAGATAATGAACCACATTTTGTGGCTCGGATCAATACTGAATTGTGCGAATCACTCGTAATTAAACAACTGCACTGCGCGTATCACCCACAGACATCAGGAATTGTGGAAAGACCCAACAGGAATTGAAAAGAAAAATTATTGTAATTGACTGAAGAAACTGGGTTAAGTTAACAAGAAACCCTTGGCACTGTTTCACATGCGGGTGACTCCACATTCGCGGACCGGACTGTCAGCGGCAGCGATAGTCTATGGTCAGCCAATGAGGGATCCCTGGGATGCCCATGAAAAACCTCTGGAGGGAGTAGACCTCCATGTGATGGGGGAACAGATGCAGAATTATTTGAAGCAATTAACACTTTCTCTGAAGTTTCTCCACTCACAGGTGAAACAGGTACATCTCCCAGTGACAGCAGGGACAACCACCCCTCGATATCCAGTGATCGAACCCGGAGACTACGTATTGGTGAAGATTTGGGATAGAAAGTAACTAGGACAATGCTGGAACTGACCTTTCCTAGTACTACTGACTAGACCAACTACTGTCAAGCTTGAAGGACATTCAAATTGGATACATCTATCCGATTGCAAGAAGATAGTCTCCAACCCAGACGCGAAAACAGGATGAAGATCTTCATTATAATTTTTGGACTCTCTGGACTATTCATTATGTTTGTAAAGACTATAGGGAACTATGGACAATGCTAAGAAATCAGGCAGGCACAGAGCCTGGATGCATATTGGAACCTCAGCCCCCAGACGAGACTGAAACTGTAGGTCAATTAGCATATTGATGGCCCATCTCCGGGAACAAAGGAAAGGCACTCAAGTAACCGATACTATTGCAGACACCCCGGCGCCAGAAAGACACAAACACAGCAAGGCCAATGGCCACCAAAGACACGCCCAGCCATCAGGGCACCCACCCCTTTATTGGTCAAGATCAATACGAGTGATCAAGATACGGCCCCATTAATCGGGGCCAAGTTCATGGCCCGCCCAAAAGCACGCGAAGCCCCTTCGGGTATAAGAAGAAACACCCGAGAGAGAATCGCTCTCTTGGACTCGGCTCTCGAAGCAGAGAGACCCGTCCACCAGCTGCACCAGAAGCAAGTAAGTCCAAGGTCAACGCTCGCCATCAGACGGACGATCTTAGCTGTTCTCCTGTCACCTCTTCGAACCCAACAGCCTCAGATCTGAACAACGGCCATTGTTCCTCTGACTGAGTGGGCACCCGAAGTTAAGTATAGGCGTTAGCGTTAGAGATAGTTTAGTTTATGGTATTTTGTGTATGAGTAGATATTACTATGTGTAAATAAATAGTATTGACTTTGAACTAACTAACTGGTGCATTGGTTCTTTGATCAGTATTCGGGTTTGAACCTTGTGGTGGTATTGAAAGATACCTGGCGACTCTAGAGCAAACATAATTAGGATCAAGGAAGGCGACCATATTGACCGCTGTATTTATAACCAGATAAATATAGCAACATGTACTGGCGACTCTGGTGGGACTCGACCTAGAAGTGGCCTAGTCACTCCGAGGGAACCCAAATTTGAATTAGAATCCAATTGGGAAAAGAAAAACCACAAGCGTAAGACCAATACTGATCAAACCATCAAGATTCAGAAATGTGTTATTTGCATGCGTACTAACAGGGATATAAGTTAAACCTGAGGGATTTTGTTGCGTAAAACTGTCGGGAGTTTTGTAGGCCGGAAATTAGCGTAAGCCGTACCCGTGTTTACATCACCACTTTATCACCTCCTGTTCCAAATTCAGTAGAGACCCCAGAGATAGAGAGAAAAATGGCAATGAAGGCAATAGAACGCCTTATGAACCCCCAGGAATTAGAGGTCACAGCGACCTGTAGAGTAGGACAATGTCCCGTATGGGAAGAGGAAATCAGAAAGTACCTCAAAGGGAAAGGGTGGCCCCTTTGGAGCGAATTCTGTGCAAATGATGAAACAGGTCCCGGAAGTATAGGGCATACTTGGTGGGAGAACCTGTCAGAGATTCATAAGCAGAGTTTAGCAAGCCAATGTCAATCGTGTCCTGCTTGGCACAATTGCGAGGCACAGAGGAGGTCATGAGGACACTCCCTAGAGAGATTGAGGAGAGAGACAGGAATAGTGAAGGAGATGTGAGCGCATATGAGAGAGAGAACAGGGAACTGAGACAGCAGTTAGCGGCGAGGGACAAAGAGGTGGCTGATGCCAATCTTGACTCGCCCATTTGAGTAGTTTTCAGTCCCAATATGATAAGGCCTACCAAGGCAGGAAACCGAACAACAGGTTGAGCAGTTGTAGAAACAGTGTAATGATTTAAAAGCAGCCCTACGAGCACTCCACACTTCCACGACGGAACAAAGGCAGAGCTCGGTAGACCACGCAAAGTGCCGGAAGCAAATTGCTGAATTGCAATCTCTGCTTTCTGTCCAGAATGGGTTCTAGAGCATGTTTGGAACCCAGTTAGACCTAGAAAATGGCCCCGACAGGCTGGAGTTACATGAGACTGCCCATAGATATGTACATGGCACATGTACACAGGACAAAACCAGAAAAGAAAAGCACCCCCACCCCCGACTGCACAGGCAGAACACACCCCTATGAACCCTGTAACCACACAGCGCAGGGCCACAACAGACGGAGACCCAGATTTCCTGTAAACGACCCCATTAACCATCACTCAATTAAGGGACACACGTGAGAAGATTACACCGTTCCTACCCACATCGGACCCCCACCAGTTCTTTGCAAGAGTAAAACAGCAGGCGGCCATGTACGGCCTGGGTGAAAAGGAGTAAGTGAAGCTCACCGTTTTAAGCCTCAACCCCTCAGTCGTGGCAGCCCTTCCCAACTCACAAAATGTAGCAGGAGGTACACTCCAAGAAATGCACACAGCGATCCTGGACGCGATCAGCTATAACAAAGGAGACCCCGTAGACGGCCTGAACAAGTGTCGGCAAAAGAAGACAGAGCACCCCATATTGTTTACTGGACGCTTGTGGATACATTTTACTGCGGTGTTCGGAGAGTTAGCACGCGCCCATTTGTCCCCAGGTAATATGGTCAAATGGACCCGGATCCTTGTCACTCATGCGACAGAGGTAGGACAGAGAGCTTGCGCAAATTACGACCTCTCAGACGAGGCCCACAACGAGAAATGGGTTTTGAAAAGATTGTCCCGCGCTTGGGAGCAGTCAATGCAGGGAAAGACAGCGTATGGTTCCGGCCCACAGCAGACCAAATCCCAGGAGTGTTATAATTGCGGCCAATTAGAACACTTCGCCCAAGAGTGCAATGCACCCCAGAAACAGCAGAGAAACCAGCAGACAGGCACCCTAAATAGGAATAGGGCAAAGCCAATTCACAGTGTTAGCGCCCGTTCTGACACCCCAGATATGAACGGCACCGATTGACCGTGTTTGGACTCCCCAACTTGGGTCTGCGACACCCTTTGGGACAAATCCGGTTGACCGGTAGTGGCATGCACAGTCCGGGGACACCCCATGGAATTTCTTTGGGACATAGGAGGGTGCCGTACCATGATAAATTCCTCCATAATGTTTCAGTGAGACACATGGCCCACCACGGACACCATTACTCTCAACGGTTTTACAGGGCACTTACAGCAGGGACACATCACAGCCCCTGTAGCAATACAAATAGGGAACATTAAAACGAAACACCCAGTAGTTCTGGTCGACCAACCCCAGACAACCGAACACATCTTAGGCATTGACTTTATGAGCTCCCACAATCTATCATTCGACCCTGTGAATAGATCTGTGTGGAAAATGGCAAAGGCAGCACGAGCCCCCACCACGCTCACAGTTGGAGATTATGAAAATAGGATCAGCACAGGAGGAGACTTCTGGTTCAACCTGCCAGCCATTAGTCAGGCCAAACAAGTTAGGGAAGTTAGGCAGCGACACAAAGCAGCATTTGCACAACACAAGCACGACTGTGGCAAGATCGCTGGCTTAGTGAACATTACAGGTCCCGACCCCAGATCCCAAAAGCAGTAAACTTTCCCCCAAGAAGCAGAAGGAGACATCTCAAAAGTGATACAGATTCTTCTTGATCAAGGCGTACTCCGATCATTTCTGACAGTTTATATGTCTGGAATAGTTTAACCGAATTCCTACCCCTGTGGGAATCTAGAGGATTCGTTTCCGCAGACGGAAATCCTCTACCCTCAGCCCCATTACTCAAGCATATTCTGAAAACAGCCAAAGATAGGCAATATGGCATTATCAAAGTTCACAGCCATCATCGTTCACCCTGCAGAAATGGTTTAAAGTATGTGTTGGTGGTCATCGACACCTTCACAAAATAGGTGGAAGTGTTTCCATCCAGAACAAACACAGCCAAAACGACAGCTAAAATCCTCACTCAGGTCGTCTTTACAAGATGGGGACTTCCCCGCAGTATAGAGTCCGATCAAGGATCCCATTTTACAGGACGTGTAATGAAAAACGTCCTTAAAATTTTCGGAACAAAACAAAAGTTCCATATCGCATACCACCCCCAGTCAAGCGGCCCTCAGAAAAATGGTGCAACAGCACAACAGCGCCTGGGACACAGTTCTCCCCTTTGCACTATGTTCATACGAAACATGGTATCCATGTCCACAGGATTCGCCCTTCACACCCTCATGACCGGACACCCTATGAAAGGGACAGAGTATTTATTAGGACTGGATTTGGCCAGCCCCGCAGTCACCGCCCTCACGCATGAAAAAGCTGTAGAGCAGATTATTGAGAATGTAAAGGCAGCCCAGCTTGCAGCAGCTGTCAGACTTGGGACCCGCAGGAAGCATAGCAAAGTTTGTTTTGATAAGACAGTACACCCCACCGAGTTTATAGTAGGGCAGCAAGTCATGCTAGCCCTAAACAACCCCAGTTTGTTCCTCTCCCCCAAATTTGCCAGACCGTACTCCATCTCTGACAAAGTCAGCCTCTCTGTATACAAGATCACATCTCCGAATGGCAAGTCTGCGTGGTTCCACATAAACCAGTTTAAGGCTTATAGCTCGCAGAACAACCATTCGCACCACATCTTGCTTGCAGCAGCAGATGAGCACGCCCCGCCCACAAACGACGTATTCCTACCCTCCCCAACCTGTCCAGCCCATCCTCAGACACGACTTCGACTCCACCCCCTGAGGCACGACTCTCCCCCAACCGACAGCGATAGTTATAGCGACAGCCCGAGCACACCCTGCTACGATTACACCCCTGCACCAGGCACCAATCCCAGCGACTCCGAACATGATTCCAGCGACCCCTTCGAGATGACGTATATTATAGCCCCTGATCCAGATCCACCGCCCGACGATTATGGATTGCTCCCTAGCAGCTCCAACCTCGATACAAAATACTGGCACCGAGACAATTCGTTCAGGCTCATCCAGAATGATGAGATGGACCCCAATTCGCCCCAAGCCGTTTTAGCACGATTACTCCAGTCAAGAGTATGGCAACCGGGAGAAGATGATGACTTAGTGTCTGACTCTCACCAAACGAATCCCTTTGCGACTCTGTTTGCTATAGAACAATGAGTTGTCCAGATTTCATAGATTTCATAGAATTTACAGTGCAAAAGGAGGCCATTCAGCCCATCGAGTCTGCACCGGCTCTTGGAAAGAGCACCCTACCCAAGGTCAACAACTCCACCCTATCCCCATAACCCAGTAACCCCGTAACCCCATAACCCAACACTAAGGGCAATTTTTCATTGGCCAATCCACCTAACCTGCACATCTTTGGACTGTGGGAGGAAACCGGAGCACCCGGAGGAAACCCACGCACACACGGGGAGGATGTGCAGACTCCGCACAGACAGTGACCCAAGCCGGAATTGAACCTGGGACCCTGGAGCTGTGAAGCGATTGTGCTATCCACAATGCTACCATGCTGCCGCACTGCCGTGCTGCCGCAGATGATGGTAAAAAGGAACCGATGGAGATTTACGGTGTCCTTTCTGATGGAACCTGCACGATTTTGTTATGTTAGTTTGTTGTTTAAATGTTTGTTACTGTCAATGTTGAATGTTGCTTGTTCGCTTAATGTTTTCATTGCCCCACATCACCACTCCTTTGATGCCCACTAGCAGTTAAAGGAACAATTTTGTCAGTAGACAACTGTTCATAACTGCTCTTCTGCTTCGAAGGCAGGAGGTAGCATAGGCAGCGTATGCTTGGTGATGATGCCCACCCGGAATGGAGATGTGAGGCCCTTGGTGTCGGGATCTGGAAGAATGTCGGAGTCGGAGTCTGCAACGGGTTGCTGTACTGACCGGACGCTCCTGCGCTGTGGCTGGGATTGCTGTGTGTTGGGCAGTTGAGCAGATCAGCACAGGGCTGCGTAGTGGCCAAGCTTGCCACACTGGAGACAGCGTCGAGATTTCGCGGAACATTGCCGCTTTAAATGGGTGGGGCCACAGTTGGAGCACGTCATTGCGCCGCCGTCAGGACGTTCCGTGCGCCACCGCACATGTGCAATGTGGTCGAACGCGTGCGCACTTGCGCGGTTCGGTCGTCGGCCTCGCCGTCCCCTTGGTCGTGGTGCGCATGCGCAAGAACCCGGGAAAAGCGCGCAAATTGGCTGCTCTCATCCAGAATCAGGCCCTGCATTTGTTTGATGGCCTGCACCCGTTCCGTATCGTGGGGGTTTTGCCGTGCCGTTTGTGCCGCCCTGATGTGGGAGTACCGGTTAGTAGCGTGCTCATGGAGGACGCAGGTTTCGATGGCAATGGTGAGGGTGAGCTGCTTAACTTTTAGGAGCTGCTGGCGAAGGGGATCAGAGTGGACCCCAAAAAAGAATCTGATCCCGGATCATGGAATCGGAAGTGGAGCCATAGTTGCAGGACTGTGCGAGGATGCGGAGATGGGTTAAAAAGGACTGAAAAGGTTCATATAGAACACATAGCGTTCAAAGCTCTCATTGACTTCGATGTCACAGTGGCTGTCGAACTTCAGCAGAACTGTTTTAAACTTCGTCTTGTCCTCGCCTTCAGCAAAGGAAAGGGAGTTGAAGATGTCGATAGCGTGGTCCCCAGCTGTAGAAAGGAAGAGTGTTATCTTCCTGGCATCCGTGCGGCTTCGAGGTCGGTGGCTTCAAGATACAGCTGGAACTTCTGCTTGAAAATCTTCCAGTTTGCACCGAGGTTGCCGGCGATGCGGAGCTGCGGGGGAGGGCGGACGCTGTCCATGTTACCGGATGGCTGATCGCTGGTCAAAGGCAGACTATCTCAAGGTAGGTCCGTCAAACTCGAGCATAACTCACTGGCACCCTGATGTGTTGGGTAAGCTGGGTCTGCGAGGACTGCGTTTACTGCAGCAGTGAGAGAGACAGGCTCCCAACACTTGAAGAAATGCAACTTGATTTTATTGAACTCTTAACTATCATACATGCTTTAACTGTGGGTTGACACTATGCTGACTTGACTGGAGACCTGAGGCTAACCTGACAGGCTCTCTGACTACCACATGGTGTTTGTTCTAGTTGCTGCTCACGAGCTCCGACTGTCTCAGAGGCTGGATCCCGAGAGAGCGGGAAAACTAGTGCCCTCTGGCTTTATAGTGGTCGTGTCCTGTCTGGTGATTGGCTGCTGTGTTCTGTGTGTTCATTGGTCATCCTGTGTGTCAATCACTGCCTGTCTGTGTACCATCATATACCTGGATGTATATTATGACGATCTTCGATTAGGATAAATGGTCGGCACAACATCGTGGGCAAAAGGGCCTGTACTGTGCTGTACTGTTCTATGTTCTAATTATAAATTAATATAATACAGAAATAGAAGGCTTAGAACAAATGCAAGGTTCTTCATAAATTAGAGAACCGAAGTGAGAGGGAATAAGAGGGGCTGAGAGAGTGTGAGAATAGATTAGTGATTAATGTAAAAGGGAACCCAAAAGTCTTTTATAAACACGTACATTTAAAAAATGCAGCAAAAGAAGGTTGGGGGTGATTAAGAACCAAAAAGGCTTTGTGGTCAGAGGGCATGGTTGAGGCAGTAAATGAGTATTTTGCATCTGTTTTCAATAACAAAGATGATGCCACCAAGATAGGAGGAGGCAGCAGCAATATTGGATTGGAGCGAAATAAAGATTTCAACTGAGGGTTCAGTTACCTGGGAAAGGAGATTGATCATTATTCACCTCATTGACAGCTACCTACAGAGTTTTAGTGGGATTTTGAGTTGAAATAAAATTAAAATAATTTTTATTCAAATTTTCACAAAATATCAATAACAAAAAATACTAAGAAAAGAAAGAACAAAAAAGAAGAAATTAATTAACACCCGTCATTAGCAAAGAACAAATATACACGTCCCTTCAGTCCAAAACAAAGAGACGACCCCCCGCCCTCCCCCCCAGGTTGCTGCTGCCACTGGCCTTTTCTACCGTTCTGCCAGGAAATCTAGGAATGGTTGCCACCTCCTGAAAAACCCCTACACTGATCCCCGTTGGGCAAATTTCACCCTCTCCAATTTAATGAACCCCGCCATATCGTAGATCCAGGCCGCCGCGCTTGGGGTCCTCGCATCCTTCCACTGAAGAAGAATCCTCCGCCGGGCTACTAGGGACGCAAAGGCCAGAACCCCGGCCTCTTTCGCCTCCTGCACTCCCGGCTCCTCTGCAACCCCAAATATTGCGAATCCCCAGCCTGGATTGACCCTGGATCCTACCACCCTCGGTACCGTCCTTGCTACGCCCTTCCAAAATTCCCCCAGCGCTGGGCATGCCCAGAACATATGGGCATGATTTGCTGGGCTCCTTGATGACCTAATACACCTGTCCTCGCTCCCAAAGAACCGGCTCATCCTTGTCCTGGTCATGTGAGCCCTATGCAGTACCTTAAACTGTATGAGGCTAAGCCTTGCACAAGAAGAGGAGTTCACCCTTCCCTGGGCTTCCGCCCACGTCCCCTTCTCAATCTCCTCACCCAGCTCCTCCTGCTCCCATTTACCCTTCAGCTCCTCCACCGAGGCCTCGTCCACCTCCTGCATCACTTGGTACGTTGCCGAGATCCTCCTCTCTCCAACCCCGAGAGCACCCTGTCCTGGACCCCACGCGGCGGCACCAGCGGGAACTCCGCCACCTGCCGTCTAGCGAACGCCCTTACCTGCATGTACCTAAAGGTGTTCCCCGGGGGGAGCCCAAACTTCCCCTCCAGCTCACCCAGGCTTGCAAACTTCCCGTCCAGAAACAGGTCCCTCAACCTCCTAACACCTGCCCTGTGCCAACTCAGGAACCCGCCGTCAATTCTCCCCGGGACAAACCGGTGGTTCCCCCGTATCGGGGACCCCATCGAGGCCCCCACCTCCCCCCTGTGCCGTCTCCATTGCCCCCAAATTTTGAGGGTAGCCGCCACCACCGGACTCGTGGTATACCTCGTTGGAGGGAGCGGCAGTGGCGCCGTCACCAGCGCCTCCAGGCTCGTGCCCACACAGGACGCCATCTCATAGAACATAGAACATAGAACATAGAACAGTACAGCAGGCCCTTCGGCCCTCGATGTTGTGCCGAGCAATGATCACCCTACTCAAACCCACGTATCCACCCTATACCCGTAACCCAACAACCCCCCCTTAACCTTACTTTTTAGAACACTACGGGTAATTTAGCACAGCCAATCCACCTAACCCGCACATCTTTGGACTGTGGGAGGAAACCGGAGCACCCGGAGGAAACCCACGCACACACGGGGAGGACGTGCAGACTCCACACAGACAGTGACCCAGGCGGGAATCGAACCTGGGACCCTGGAGCTGTGAAGCATTTATGCTAACCACCATGCTACCATGCTGCCCCTTCCCCGTCCATCACCCACTTACGCGCCATCGCTGCGTTGGCAGCCCAATAATACCCACAGAGGTTGGGAAGCGCCAGCCCCCCTCCCCTATCCCTGCCCCGCTCCAGGAGCACCCTTCTCACCCTGTATGCCCACACAAACCCCGTAATTTTCCTGTTAACCCGCCTGAAAAAGGCCTTCGGGATAAGGATGGGGAGGCACTGGAACAGGAACAGAAATCTCAGGAGCACCGTCATCTTGACTGATTGCACCCTGCCCGCCAGTGACAGCGGCAACATGTCCCATCTCTTAACCTCCTCCTCCATTTGCTCCATGAGCCTTGTGAGGTTAAGCTTATGCAAGGCCCCCCAGCTCCTGGTCACCTGGACCCCCAATGCCTGAAGCTCCTCTCCGCCCTTTTTAGTGGGAGCCAACCAATCACCCCCTCCTGGTCCCCCGGGTGTACAACGAACAGCTCGCTCTTCCCCAAGTTGAGCTTGTACCCTGCAAAATCCCCAAATTCCCTGAGAATCCTCATCACCTCCGGCATTCCCCCCACCGGGTCCGCTACATACAACAATCGATCATCCGCATAAAGCGACACTCGTGCTCCTCCCCACCCCGCACCAGCCCCCTCCAGTTCCTCGACTCCCTCAGCGCCATGTCCAGGGGTTCAATTGCCTCGTAATAACCGAAAATACTCCGATCTCCTCCCATTCGTGGCCACGCTCGCCATCGGGGCCTCATATAACAGCCTCACCCACCTGACAAACCCCTCCCCAATCCCGAACCTTTCCAGCACCTCCCACAAGTACCCCCACTCAACCCTATCAAAGGCCTTCTCCGCGTCCAACGCCACCACTATCTCCGCCTCTCCTTCTACCGCCGGCATCATTATAACATTCAAGAGCCTCCGTATGTTAGTATTCAGCTGCCTCCCTTTCATGAACCCCGTTTGATCCTCGTGGATAACCTGCGGCACACAGTCCTCTATCCTCGTGGCTAACACCTTCGCCAACAGCTTGGCGTCCACATTTAAGAGTGAGATCGGCCTGTATGACCCACACTGCAGGGGATCCTTGTCCAGCTTAAGGATCAAGGAAATCAGCACCCGAGACATT